>NW_028242767.1:0-244134 GCF_964263255.1 Lissotriton vulgaris
TTACAGCCCTTCAAGTTAAACGTCATGAACCCTACCCCTAACGATAGACACGACTTCCGCAGCACCAGAGCGGAGGCCATAGCTGCTCCCCCTAGCTCCCCCTCCGTTCCCCCACCCCTCTACTTACACATTTCCCTCTTCTGCCCCCATTGGGTTACGACGCTTGCAGATCCCCCCTTGCCCCCCTCTGAAACAACAACCACACCCCACATTGGACATCTCACATCAATGGCAGCGCGACACTGGAGGAGTGTGGCTCACTGATTAGAGCGGCAGACCCTGATGCAGAGGTCTGGCCCGGGACCAGGGTTCAATTCCCGACGCGGCAGGGTCTGAGCCCAAAATGTCCACGGACTCGATAATTCTCGCCTCTGTGCCTATTCTAATCATGGGGTCCCACGCTGCAACTCTGGGCAATAGTTGCTTAATCTCCACTACGGCGGCCCACTCGCTGCAGGATGCCTGGCTTTCACCTTGGGGATGTCCGGTAGGGGTTATCTCACAGGGAAAAGCCAGGACGGGTTCCCAAGGCAAGCGCCTTGATGCCTTCGGGTGATACGTGCGCTATATAAGTCACAATACACAATACATACACACGTACCCACTCTCACCCATGCTCCTTTTCATTTGAATTGTTTTTATTTATGTTTTCAGTTCCTGTTTTACAAGTTACTGTTCTATGTTCAATATAATGAGTATGATGCACTGAATATCGAATGGCATACATATCCCTTTGGGCCTACCCTAACGACCGCAGACGCGGATTTGAGTATGTTGGCACTGAAGTCCCAAAGGATGATCGCTCTTCCCTCAGGAGCGTGGCGGGAGACACACCCTAGAAATGTGGACACTGACAAACGACACGCATGATCAGACACACCGCAGTACTTTGCATGTCCCGAATTTCTCTTGCATTATGTACCTTCCAAATGTGATGGCACCCATTTGTCGAAATGTAACTGTTTTTGTTTGATTGATGTACTCCTCGCTGTTTACAAGTGATCCCAATCATTCCTGGACTATTTGTTTATTGGAATATGTGCCTTAAACCGGATGCCTGATCTGCAGGAGATGTACGGCAAGTAATGCTAATATGGCGAACTGTTGTTGATTGCATATATCTTTGTACATCTGCGGTTTATTTTTTTAATTTTTAATTTTCTCTTCTCCTATTATGTGAAAAACAAGTTTATCCTGTAAGACCCATTGCTTTGTCACGCAATCTCAACTAAGAAATGCAATAAAAGATATAAAAAAAAAATGAACCCTACCCCTAAAACCACTTGCTATGTGCCTTCCCTCTCATCAGGTCTGCTCAGTTGGGCGCTATCTCTAAAACTCCCATTTCTGCCTTGGACACATAGATCAAAGGAACAAACAGGAGGTAATCTAAATTTCAACTGTGGGCTCCATTGGTCACATTATCTAAAGATCACAGAAGTAGTCAAGTTGAATGACTTGTGTATTTCACTCAACTGATACTGATACATCTAACCTCACCTGAGATTACAAAATGGCGAGAAACAGCATCAATATCTGCTCCTAGGTGAGAGCCTGCAGCTGGCACAAGGTGCAGGTCTCAGGCTCGAAGCTAGGAAGGGTCCACTCCGCCTTCAACCATCTGATATTGCTAATGGGAGTTCCATTAAACGGAGTAAATTGTTACATCTAATATTAACAGCTCTTAAAAACAGCAACTAACGTAGTACTCTATTCTATACAAAAAAAATTATTGCTAGTGGCATCTTCGGAATTATTTAAAGAATTCCATACTGTAAATTTGAAATTAAAAAATGTCAAGAGACACTTAAAATAAAAATCGCAATGCTCATTACTTCGAAATATTAGAATTCTGAAAATTCCTTAAAAATTAATAGAATAAACAATAACAGAAACTATGAGTGACTTCTGTTGCAAACGACAGACTACAGAGAGAAGGGACCAGGCAGAAAGAGAGATAAAAAGGGGGATATTGGGGTACCACTCTCGCCGTAAAGAGGCACAACACAATGGGTCCAAAAGTAAGAGTGGCATTTCTCTTTTAAGGGTAACATATTTAAAAAAGAAAACAGTAAAAAAACAAAAATGCTGAAAATAATGAAGGAAAAAGAAGCACAGAAAGGATAACTTAATTGGACAGAAAAAAGCGGGAAAGCGACAGGAGAAAAGAAAAAAAATAATATATAAATATTTGAGGCATTGCAAGTAATAAGATACTTTAAAATACAAAATTTGACTTTTTGAGGTATATTTGTCACTCGCCATCTAAAACCCAGCATGTAGCAATCAAACGAAGAGTCAAATCACAAAGTCTGTGCGAAGTATGAATAAAAAGTGCTGAGATCTCAAGATTTTCATGCCCATGTGTGAGGAGATCTTTCAGAACAGGTTATTTCTTTTCATTCTAGGATTTCTTGCTTGTTGGGCGTCAATGAATAGATGATGGCTCCTGGCGACCATAGGGAGAGAGATTGGCTCCAGAAGGCGCTCTCTTCTATTTGAGCCTTTAAACTTCTCAGTGGCTTGTTCATAGTTGTTGTAATTGAGTCCATCCATCTTGAGACTAGTCTGCTTTTTCTGCCGCATGACAGTCTTTTTCAAGGAATTGGGTCTTTGCATTATGTTTCGACAGTAGGACTCTGGGCATCTGTACTTCAAGTGATATCATATAGCTTGATTTCAAGATGAATATATCAGTGTGCTTTCCAGGTTGCCCACCGGTAATCTTAGAAGACTCCTCAAACACTAGAATTCAAAGCATGTATGCTCTTCCTGACCTGTTTCTTTCTTGTCCAACTTTCACACCTTTACAGTGTCATGGGGAAAACCATTTGTACAGTTCGATGTCAGGACCCGGAGGCGAATATTATGCCAGACTTTCTCCATTTATTTCAATAGCAGACATTCAGTAATCATAGCAACCTCATTTCCCAACATTCATGTGCAAATAAGTACAAGAACAGAAACAATTGTCCAATCCGGGCTCAGCCTGACCCTTAAGAGCCCCCATCTGCCTGTAATCATCCTTTTCTAGGTCTCGCCTGGCGAAAGCAGCACATGCGCTGCTCTCGCCATGGAGAGAACCTTTTGGAATCGATTCAGCCAAAGCTGAATGCACATGCATCCAAAAGGACAAAGATGGCTGCTCTCGCCATCTGCAAAGCTAAGCATGCATGTGTAGGGACAAAAAATGCACACTCAGGTGGACAGCCCAACGCCATCTTTGAGCACATGCGAGCACATTTTTTTGTCCCTACGCGTGCATGGCGGCGTGCTCACGAGCAGCCACCGCTCGACCCCAGGAGCTGTTGCAAGGCTTTCTGCGAGCATTGCTTGTTAACCTTTGGTAAAATATTTTTTCTAGGGGGAACCACTGTCTGTCCCGTTTCTCACCCTGGGAACTAAGCTCCTTCAGCCATTGACCGGGGAACCACGCGCTCGCACGTTTGTGGGTGCTGCGGTTAACTGATAAATAAAATAACATCACACTGTAGCGAAAATTGCTGTTTCTTCAATAGAAAACGTGACTTTACATTTGTTAAAAAATGCCTTTTGTTTCTCTGAATTCAACGAAAGGCACATATGCCGCTTTGGAAAACGGGCTCAATGCTCATTCTCTTCTGAAAGTTCAGTCGCCATGAATGCTTGTCTGCGCGGATATGGAAGTCGCCACAATTTTTTGCTTTGAGGTTGTATCTGTTGCCTTTCTGCTGCACCTTCCTTCCCTGTGGGAGAAACAACGGCGCGCTGTCTGCAGCACAAACCTGCTGGAAACACTTCGCCCCTCTGAGGCCCGGCGTCACCGTGGAACAAGGGGCGGCACTTTCCACCAGCCGCAGGTCTCTAGGAGTGGTCGGGATCGGCTTGTTAACCCCTGCAGTGTCCGCGGGCTGCAAACATTTCATTGCATTGAAGACTCCTTGTGTGCTATAGTTCTTATAGCACAGTGGCGGGAATAGAAACATTTTACTCCGCTGATCCATGGGGTGGAGGCTCAAAATTGGCTGCATTGGATTTGTGAATGGTTACGTTGTGACAGGCCGCGCGTTATCACTTTCTTTTGACAAACTTTGCACCCAAAGATATTGGAAGCATGGAAAAAAATTGGGATGAAGGTATTCTGGTTTACTTAATTCATCATAGAGTGCATTTTAACATAGTTAAGGATGTAGGGCAAGCCTTTGTTCCAATAGTGCCCTAAGTGGACAAACAATTGGTTCCCTCTACGAGCCCCCACCCCCCTTCATCAACTCAACTTCGTCCAAACCTGCGTTAAGGTCTGGCTGGACAGCATAGTTGTCGCCAGACATTATGCGATCAACCTAAACAAGCATTGGCATAGCCAATAGGTCTCACTTTTGGGACCTTTAAAGTATTTAGTTATGCAGCACAATATCCTTGGTGCAACAACATTAACTGTTGCATGGCTAAACACTTATAAGGTCCCAACGGCGAGACCTATTGGCTATGCGAATGCTTGTTTTTCGCTGCTGCAGCCGAAAGATAAATCAGGGACCTCAGTCCCCGCTTTGTTTTGTCCACAGTTGTATTTCTTTGACTTTGCCGTATTTGAGGTGTCACACTGTTTGTATACTGCATATTCGATGCTTTTGTCACACAGTGGCCACAGGAACGTTTAGTCGCTCCTTTCGCAGCGCTCATTTTGTATTCATTGACTGTGTGGAGCCATGAGGGCTGACCTTTTGCAGTCCTACGACCGCTTGGGGACGCGTTTTCACCCAAGTTTTGTCAACGCAAGCGCTTTCCCTTCCCTGATGCGTGTTTGGGCAACGCTTTTGGCAGCTTCAAGGCGGACATAGCCGATTGCATCCCTGATTGTGGGTGTGTCTTCTTAGGGGCACCCACATGGACTGGAGTCTGAACGCTCGGAAGGGTCTGTAATTTGACATATTCCTGACCTGAACACCCCCAGGTGTCTGTATACCAGCATAAATTCATACAGCAGTGCTTCTGCATTACAGAACACTAACCCAGACTGTGGTTATTGGCCAGTCCCCCCAAAAAAGGCAGTTTTGAAGGCTTGTGTCTGTCAAAATTACAGCTTAGCTACCCCTATTCAACTGGGTTACCCCGGTCCATTTTTGCCCTCTGTACCAACGCTTTCCTACGGTGCTACTTAACTCCATTATCTGGCTTGGGATGGAACAGTACGACAACACCTACGCCGCCGAGCAGAAGGTAGCCTACTTCCCAGTGTCTGAAGTGTTTTCTGAGGCAGTGGACACCCCTAGCTACAGGTCGGTCTCAGACGTGGTAGCACCTCAGGAGAGGAAATTACTCGATTATGCACAGAAGTGCTTCCAACCCCTCCCTTCGTGGAAAAACGTACCCGGACCTTCGTCCCTTTACCTCCTAGGCTGCCTGTGAAACTGGAGAACCTGCGCAAGTGCCTGCATACCAGGTGTACATCTGGATGCCTTTACCAGACTCAAGAAAGCCTTCTTGGGCCATGCTTTGCTCCCCACCCCACCAGCCGAAAACTCCCAGTTACCACCCTATTCCCTAAATCTCCTCTCCTGCTTCTGACGGATCCTCAGTGGAATTCGATGAGGATTTCCATCAGGAGCAGTCGTGGAGGCTGAAGAATGCCCCTTTGGGGTCAGTACCCCCCGCAAGCACCCCTGACGTGACAGAGTCCGACATGCTGCGCCCGGAGGCCCTCATTCATCCCTGCTCAATGGAGAGGTCTCTAGCAGAGAAGGTCGCCACATATGTAGCGGGAAGGCTGCGTACGCCTTTGGACCACGAGATCTGCAACCGCCTAGGGCCAGAATGCCCCTGGCCTTCATTGGAGGGTAAAGTCACAGCTACGCCATAGATCAACTCTAAAATGGCCACATTCCTGGCCAAATATATGAGATCACCAAGCAAGGCCATTGACCGCTCCTGGCGGTCAGGCCAAGATAAACTGCTAAACTTGACAGGCCATTAACTAAAATCCTTAACATTACCAAAGGATACTCTCTGGTTGGGTCCAAAGGGCAGTGATATTTTTGGGGGAACATCAACTGGGCCATCTCTAGAGAGGCGCAGATCTCTCCTGATTAAAATCGATCCTAAACCCTGGAATTTAGCGACCTCTGGGGTGAGGCAGGTGGCACACAGCAGCCTCTTTGGTGAACCCTTCATCAAAGAGCTCGGAAAAACTTTCTTCACCTTTAACGCGCTTGATAATGCGCAAACATTTAATCAAGTAAATTTTTACTCCGAGGTTTTTGCCATGGCAGGGGGGTGCTTGACCGGCCGCCCGCAGTCACAGGCCCTCCCTGTCAGCCCTCAAGGAGGGGGCAGTGGCATGACCTTGCTCGCTATGAATGCTGCGGACTGGTTTTCAGATTCAACCTTCAAGAGGTTTTACTTCAAACCAGTTTCCTCCACTGCGACCTGAGTGTTAGATAAGCTTTAAACTGACATAATTCTCCTCTCCGGGTCCTGACATAGAATTAGAAATTTCCTAGCAATCTTAAAGGAAAGTTTCAATTCTATTAAGGACGTGGAGGCGAGGATTAGCCCACCCTTTTGCTCTGTAATCCACGCTGTTCCAAACATATCAGAGCTTCCGTTAAGGATATAAGTAATAAGTTTTGATAAAATTACATATTTGTCTGTAAATGAAGTTGCATTGCGAATGCTACTTTGCCTTGGAATGTTCTGTGTTAAATTGCGCTGAAATACATATTGTTCGCCTAAGGTCCTGGTTTGAATTTCATGTTATGGTCTCTTAGAGAATCAGAGTCGTCCAAACAGGAGTGAGGTTTTTCATCGTCCGCTTTGGTCGCAGGAAGAAAGAAGAAGAATACAAGCGGACGGGGGCTCATTAGGGTCATGCTGAACCCGGATTGGACAATTGTTGCTGTTGTATTTTCTTTTAAGTATTTCCCCATGAATGTTGGGAAATGTAGTTGATATGGTAACTGAACATTACTACTGAAATGAATGAAGAAAGTATGGCATAATCCTTCCCTCCATGTCCTTAATAGAACTGAAACTTTCCTTCACGATGGCTAGGAAATTCTTCATTCTGGCCTTTGTTCTAGTAGGCACATCCATGGGTAAAGGGGCGGGACGGAGTTGTGCTACAGTCTTGGTTGTCAATTCACTAAAATGCCTGAGGTAGCGGAAATGACATCACACACCCACTGACAGGAAGTGATGCCACACAAGATTGATCCCGATGACATTACAGTCATTTATGTCATAGAAGCCTCAAAATGTATTGATAAATCACACAGAGATTCACCAAAAAAGAGATTTAAAAAGCCATAATATGGGAAATGCCCACTGCTGTTATTCCATATGGACCATTTACTGAATATAAATTATGTCATTGGCTTGGTTTACACTTGATCCTTGTTAAAAAGTTTTGATTAATGATCACTTTTAAGGACTGTCAGGCCTGGAAGGCATAGAGGTGATTTTTGTTTAAACGCATCATTAGGTGTGACTTAGAGAAAGATTGAGCTGTTTTACCACTGTCATATAATGAAACAAAATGAAATCATCAATAAAAAAACACAAATATGTCCATACAGAAAGGGGTTTTGCGTTAGCTCTCTTCATCCATTGGTCTGTTCCAGCGTCAATTTCATTTTTCTTCCGTCTATTGCAGCGTACAGCATGGAGCACTGGCTCACTCCACTTCATCGGTAAGCTGCCTCACGCTTAGTGGCAACATTTTGCCTAATCCCATATGCACATCTGCCGGACAAAAGGTGGACTTCAGTGCCAGGGATGGAGGGCCAATTCTTTACTATTCCAAAGTTTTTTTTCATTCCTATTGTTATACTTTTATTATTTTTAGTCATCCTTGTTTGAATTCATACCCAATGCTACCTTTTCTTTACACCAATATTAACATAGTTTTCTGTGACGTGTCCCAAAACTGAAGAGGGATTCTTTACCTGTTCCAGGTACACTTACCCGATAGTAAGGACCCATACTGTTCTATTAAAACTACATGCAATTGCTTTTTCCTAATTTTTTTTAAGCACATGAAACCCTGTTCAGCTGGTGTTAGACCTGACACCATTGGCGTGGGTTTCCCCTGCATTTTTGTTGCCTTTGCCTCCTATGTTTTTGCTGTGTGTTGGACTTCGTTTTGCTGGTCTAGATGCTTTGGGCATTTTGCCACTACCATTCTAGTCCTGATGAAAGTGGTTTGTGAAAAATTAATTGCCACCGAAACGCGTTGACGCCCCCCTTTGTTGGTTTAGGTTATGTTCACAGAACTTTCTATATCCAATCGCAATATTTATTGTTTGATCTTTTTGTAACAGACTGATTCTTTTTAAATAATCACTGTATGATGATTTGAATGTCTTTCACATATGTCACTGTCTCCTGTGTACTGTATTTGTAATTTTTAACTGTGACTTGTTTATCACATCACTGTATTTTTAAATTTCTTGAAATTATCTTTTTAATAAAATTGTAATTTTAGTTACTTATCGAGTCGTTCACCAACGTGATTGTGGTCAGTTGTTGGGGCCCATAGTTTGGGTTTTTGTATGATCCTGGAAGTTGGTTGGCTTTATTAGACTTGAGTGGGAGTGAATGATATGTGGTAATCTTATTAGGTCCAAGAGAGCCTCCTTTTTATTGCAGATCACATTAGCCTAGATTATGGAGAGTTGTGATCAAAAAGGGCACACAAACAAGGACGCATCCAGATAAGATGGTTCCTCAACAAAAGTCATACACAGAATGTTCTGCGGATTCTACTGCAAGCAGGTGGAACTTCTTCGCAGATCTGAAACAAATTAATGACATCCAAAGGAACCTGGTTCAGTGAAGAGGGCTGGGTCAACCAAATGAATGAAAGTGATGCCGAGCACAAAGTGGTTTTTGGATTATGAGACAGCAAAGGTAGGCAGATCTCAAAACACATGAGGGTGTCTCTAAATAATGTCTCTGATAAGTAGGAGGGAAGTTGGCCTGTAATGACCTTGACTACCTAGACGACGAGTTTAAACTGTGCTCTGCAGCCTATCTACAATTCATTTGATGCCTGTCAACAAGCAGAGAAGCATACTTTGGAAGGCCTTTCCAGAACGCTGTTTCTGTAGACCATTCTGTTCATGACCAGGGACTAAAAGGTGTTGAGAGATGGTAAGAGGATCCTTGGGGGAGTAGTACAGGTGAATACCACCAGGGAAGCAGAGATGGGAGCACATAGCAACGGTGATCTCAATGTTGAGAGTGTTATAGTAAAAGTACCGAGCAAAGTAACTGAATGAGGAATTCATGGAAGTGATGGTGCTGCATGGAGATGGGAATTTGAATCAATAGCGCCGTACAGGAGGCCATTTTGGACGCAACTGGATTGATCCAATGCCCTCATGACAGGAGTTTTGGACTTAATCAGAAGAGCGAGTGAAAAGATCCTGGGTAACCATTTTGAATTCTTCAAAGATGTGCTCAAATGAACGTGCACAGTTTCTTTTTTTCCATGTAGCGATTTTTCAGCAATTTCCCAATTTGAGGAATTCTTTATTATCGTTTATACATCCAGAAGCTAAAAATTAATTTGAGGGATTTGTTTTTGCAGCATTTTTAAAAATTGGTGGTGCGCAGCTGAATTATTAGGGCGTTATGAAAATGCAATAACCTTACAGAAAAAGAATTGGAAGCAGTATCACAGCATCATGACATTTTAATTTATTTTTTACAATTATATACTGCGTGAATGTAGCCCAAGGGAAATAGAGGACTTTACAGTTCTAAAGTTTGGTCGATGTGCCCCTTTGATGCATGTCCTGCTCTGGGAGGACACTGCTTCCCTCGACATTGTTTTCGTTCCCTTGCTGTCATACACAGTTCTTTGAAATCAGTCACTGAATTGTTTGTGGTAAACTAGTTTGCAATGAACCACGATTTAGCCAGGATTATGACTGGGGAAAGTCACACAACTACTGCTGGGCATCCATCGTCCCATCCACTTGAAGCACATATCTCATCTGAAGCCTGCACCTTCCTTTGAAACCCACCACAGCCAACATCTCTTGATGAGAGAAGGTCATGTACACCATCTGGATTTTAATTTATATGTCTTATTGTATCTAAATCAACATTTCTACAGTTTGTCCCAAATACTATTTTTATTTCTTTATTTATGTATGGGCACTGGAAGAGGAAACCAATAACTGTCTAGACTTTAACGAAACAAATGTGTTTTGAGAACCTATTTAATGTGAATAATGTAAGGAATAATGTAGAGAAGTTGGCTAATCTCTTTATTTATGATATTCTAAGGTTCTAATAAAAGACATTCACCAGCACATGAGCATAATAACTTTCATTGCACCTGCTTTTTGCCAGGATTACATAGATGCTTTTAAACTTTTAAGCTACAAGACTTCAAATTTCTCCATCTGACTCTCTCTTGCTATCTTGTCTGCTTATCTGTTTTCATCCTCCTCTCAGAATCCATCGACCTCCATTTCTTTTTCACCAGTTTGTACTCTTCATCTCCTCTCACCTACTCTTAGAGAAGTACCTCTATCCCGCTGTTTTCCAGTTCCCTAATTCTAGCTACCTATTTAGCTCTGTTATATCTTCCTGATCCTGCGGTCTCTTTCTGTATGCGTTGCAGTACATATAAAGAACACTACCTCTAATACAACCCTTTATTTTCTTTTTAATAAAAAGCATTCTCCCATTTTTGAAATCAGGGTAATCATTTGTTGCAACAATTTCTAATGTTTTTTGTATTGTCTGGTGAAAATCATTACATTTTTGTCGAAAATGTTTTAATCCGTTTTGCATGTCCTGAAATTGGAGAATCACGACTCTAGGGTCAACAGACATGCATTTTTAGATTTGCTTGTCTCAGCAAAACATAGTGCCCCTTAACACACTCACTCAATGCACATATTTAAATGTACTGAGTCTAAAAGGAGTTATATCAAAAGTCATGCTGTCAGAAACAAAAACACTTGAATTAATAGGGCAGAGTGAAATTTCCCACCATACTACAAAATGTATCCTCAGGAGCAAGATCTAGGATAGTTCCTTACTAAGTCAGTAACTTTTTTGTAAAGCCAATTACGGATCCAATGTTACTTCCAGGAATAAAAAACAGAGGATATATAGCTCCGGTTTTAAAAACCTGTTGTGAAATTCACAACGTTTACAATGTGCATGTGAGCTCCGTCAGCTTTAAGGACCATCCGAGCCAAGAGACGACAATCCACAATTCAGCGAAAACGCCATCTGGTCCTCTCTTGGCCGGATAGCTGATCCAGGTCAAGGCAGGAAACCCAAGAGGCAGCATGGGCATTGCTATGGGTACATAGACCTATTTAAAACTGAACTTTAACACTTTGAATGGAAAGCTGTAGCACAATATACCCTCCTACTTTTAGTGCTTTGTACGATCTACATACCTTTGGGAGAGGGATCCACATAATCCAGAACTGCTACTTTCTTCCCAAACTGGGCCGCTGTTGAAGAAAATCGAAGACATCATTATCCGCTAAATAGAAGCAGAAATTAAATAGACATTTTCATGTACAAAAATGAAAAGATCACATCTAGTAGCAGATTTCATGATTAGAAAAGGTATGACACTTTACGTTTATTGATTATTGTCAGTTGGCAAAATTGCTAAAGGCTATTTATAATTAGTATTTAAAGCAGAAAGCGAGGAACACTTTCCATCAAGATAAAATTGAATAGAATACTTTGTTCAGACGCTTTATTATAAGTACAGGCTATTTACGAGGACTATTCGGCCTTTAAAGATCAATAAGTAGATTTCAGCAGGATTAAAACTGAAATATAAATATAGAAGATCTGTCTGTTTCACCCTTAACCCATAGATTTCCCTAGTTTCTGTATTTCCATTTTAATTCAATAAAGATTCAGAATCTGTGCCCCAATCTTATGTATTATGTGTAAACATTCTTATGTTGTAGGGTCATCTGAGTGCATCATATGCCAAAGTGCAATACAGCCCAATTATTTTAACAAAACGTACGGCACACTATACTGCTGGTTTCCAAGAATGCCAAATCCACATGTCTATTGATGTGGCTTGATCAACTCATCATCATCATCAAAAATAGTCTTTATTCATTATTTTGCAATCATAAAAGACACAATATGAACATACAGTGTCCTAAAATACTATATGTAAACATAAGAACAAAAATTGATTCACTTTAAAATTCCTTTAAAATGTCACGTAAAAAGGCACATTTGGCCGTTAATAATACAAAAAAAGAAAGGCACCAAATATTAAACAATTCCCCAGGGGTAGAATACATACAAGACAGACCAGCTAATTATATGGGCCAACCCATTTTTTTTTTGTTTTTAGCTCAAGTTCCTGAGATGGTCGCCAAATTTGTTCTTCTAAGGGCCCATGTCCAACCAAGGAATTTAGCCACAGCTATGACCACATCTTGTCTTGTATCAGCTTTCAAAATGCACATAGCTGTTTTACACGATCTCGTGCCAAGATTGCGACAAATCGGCTTAAGCAACTTGTGTCGCGGACCCCTGTATACTGGGCACACAAACAGTATGTGGGCTGTAGACTCTTCCATAGTCGGACAACTGGGAAATTAGTATCTAGAGCGTTGTGGCACTTCGCTGAACAAGATTTTAAAGGAAGAGTGCCCACTCTGAATTGGTGATATAATTTCCTATTGAAGGGTCTCGTAATGAAATCCCAGTAGGCTTCAAATCCCAATTCATACTTGTGCTCCAGGAAATTACCTGTTGAAGAGCTACTGCTCACCAGAGACATAGACTTATTACTTACCATGCCCCTCTATAGTGCTTTATAATCACTTTTATTTGGAAACAGGTTCCCTGCTGGGTCTTCCCACAAGTGGCTAAGCCACATGTCAAATAATCTACCCTTGATCTGTTGGAGCTTGATCAACTCATGTTTGTATTTCCTTTCTTAAATTCTTGTTTTAGCTGTGATCACCAATACCATTAAATACACAGAGACAACCCAATTTTATCTGAACATTTAATAGTTGTACAATAAATGGTTGATGGCCTTTGTCAATCAATCAATCAGTGACACTTGTATAGCGCGCTACCTACCCGTAGGGTCTCAAGGCGCTGGGGGGGGGGGAGGGGGTGCCGCTACTGCTCGAACAGCCAGGTCTTCAGCTTCTTCCTGAAGGAGAGGTGGTCTTGGGTCAGGCGCAGGTCGGTTGGGAGGGAGTTCCAGGTCTTGGCGGCCAGGTAGGAGAAGGACCTTCCTCCCGTAGTCGCTCTTCGGATGCGGGGGACGGCGGCGAGGGCGTGGTTGGCTGATCGGAGGTGGCGTTTGGGAGCGTAGAAGTTGATTCGGCTGTTGAGGTGGCTCGGGCCCTGGTCGTGTAGGGCTTTGTGTGCGTGGGTGAGGAGGCGGAAGGTGATTCTTTTGTTGACGGAGAGCCAGTGAAGGTCTCTCAGATGTCCGGTGATGTGGCTGGTTCGTGGGATGTCGAGGATGAGTCTGGCTGAGGCGTTCTGGATCCGCTGGAGTCTCTTCTGGAGCTTGGCGGTGGTACCGGCGTAGAGGGCGTTGCCGTAGTCCAGACGGCTGGTGACGAGGGCCTGGGTGGCGGTCTTCCTGGTCTCGGTGGGGATCCACCAGAAGATCTTCCGTAGCATGCGTAGGATGTTGAAGCACGCCGAGGAGACGTTGTTGACTTGCCTGGTCATGGAGAGGGAGGAGTCCAGGATGAAGCCCAGGTTGCGTGCATGGTCTGTCGGTTTGGGTGCGGTGCCCAGGGCGGGGGGCCACCAGGAGTCATCCCAGGCGGAGGGTGAAGAGCCCAGGATGAGGACCTCCGTCTTGTCAGAGTTCAGTTTCAGGCGACTGGTCGTCATCCACTCGGCTACCTCTTTCATCCCTTCGTGCAGGTTGGCTCTGGCGGAGGCGGGGTCGTTGGTCAGGGAGAGGATCAGCTGGGTGTCGTCGGCGTAGGAGATTATGCTGAGGTTGTGTTTGCGTACGATGGCCGCGAGGGGGCTCATGTAGACGTTGAAGAGGGTGGGGCTCAGAGATGACCCTTGAGGGACGCCGCAGATGACTTCGGAGGCCTCTGACTTGTACGGTGGTAGGCGGACTCTCTGTGTTCTTCCGTCGAGGAAGGAGATGATCCATTCCAGCGCCTTGTCCTGGATTCCAACGTTGCTGAGGCGCTGTACTAGGGTGCGGTGGCAGACAGTGTCGAATGCCGCGGAGAGGTCTAGGAGGATGAGGGCCGCTGTTTCTCCATTGTCCATCAGGGCTCGGATGTCATCGGTGGCGGCGATGAGGGCGGTCTCGGTGCCTTTGTAAACTTTACCTCTTCTCATCTTTGTCAACATTTAGTGGAACAGGTTTGTTTGGAGTTTCATGCACATGGCTGGCCTCAGTCTTATGAACTTCCTCATGGAGGCTCTTCCTTTGTTCTTTTTAGTGTTCAACTGAGTGAGCCATATTGTGATGGCAGAAAAGATTACTTTCATGTGGATATCTTCCCTATTGCATAATGTAAATTAAGGAGCCCAAACTTTTGGACCTTGAATCATTCAGCACTAAGAAGGACAAGATTGGGGGAGGAGCTTCGCGGGCAAGCAAGATGGCCGCGTAAGCTCGGAGCTCTGCGGACCCTCCGACCCTCCGGAATAATCCTGCTTGAAATCCTGTTCCACGTAGGTGGATTCCGATTGTTGGCGGGTCACTGATGCGGAGCCTGCCTCCCGCTTCCGAATCGGAGGTTCCTACGCTGAGCTACGTCGTGTGCTGCCCCTTGCCAAGGAAGCGCCATTGTCTCCTCGGTCTCCGCCACTCCGCAAGACTGGGATGCGTAGTGCTGGGTGGTGATCCCCACTGGCGGAATCTTCGATACTGCTGTGTCTCCTATCACTAGATTGGACTCCACATCTGTCCTACAACCTCGGCTCGGCGCATCTAAGGCTCAGAGCTGGGAGTGGTGGCCCCACAGCCTCATCGGACCCAACATGGCGGGCAAGGGCGACCCGGACAAGACATCGAACAAAGGTGTTCGTGGCAAGTCCCAAGTGCAGCAGACCAGGATTGATCGATACGCTCAGCTGCGCATCTCACCTGCACCGGGGGCCTCCGCTAAAGACTTCTCCTCTTCGGGCTCGCCAGATGGGTCCGAGCCCACCCTCAGTGACATTATGGGGGCTATCTCGAGCATATGAGCCGAAATACAGAAGCAACACGAGGTTTTGACCCACAAAGTGGACACGTTGGCAGTGGATCTCACCCTTATCAGAGCCGACCTGGGTAAAACCAACGATCGGGTGAAATCGTTGGACTTAAAAACTTCGAGCCTCACCACCGACGTCTCGGACCTGCAGACCGAGATCCGTACTCTACGGCTCACTTCTGACCAATTCTCCAGGAGTCTGGACGACTATGAAGGTCGTGCCAGGCGACAGAATGTCCGCATCATTGGCGTTCCGGAAGGGTCAGAAGAGGCATCGGCAGATCTGTTCGTTGAGGACCTGATACAGAACCATCTTACTCCCCCCGGGTTGAGCAAATTCTTCTCGGTGGAATGAGCACATCGGGTACCAGGTGGCCCGCCGAAGTCGGGCGTGGCGCCTAGACCCATCATTGCCAGGTTCCTCAACTTCAGGGATAGGGACGCAATCCTACAAGCGTCCAGGAGGCATGGACCGCTACAGTACCAGAACTCTGAGGTGCACTTCTATCCTGACTTTACCAGGGCGGTACAGAGACAACGCCAGAGCTACGCGGGAGTGAAACGGCGACTGAGGGACATGGGTCTCAAGTATTCGATGATGTTCCCGGCCAAGCTTTGGATTGAACACGATGGCCGTGCTTTGTTTTTTGACTTTCCGGACAACGTAAGCGAATGGCTGGACACCCTACCACAGCGTAGCGACGGCCGGGAGGACAGCGAAGGGGGCGCTGCTGGTGGCGCTGATTTGTGAGGACTGGCTCTACTACGAGAACATTGGCGGTTGGTGGTCCTGCAATGTGTGACTCTCGTCCTTTTTCCAGTGTAATAGTAATTGGATCTCCTGTCGTTTCATGGGGGGCGGCGGGAGGTGTCCACAGGGAATCCTTACTCCTCTTGGGGCTTTTTGTAGACTAGTTAATGGGGCGACAGGCACACTGCTGGTTGGGGGGGCTTTTTAGTCTGATGCAGGGGTGCAGGGTGGGGGGTGTTTTGGGACAAGTTCATGTGTCTCAGTGTGATCTTGTTTTCTTTTTTTCGGCAATGGGTAGTGTATATTGTTGCACTTTTGATTCTGCAAGGGTTTTTCGGGTCGGGCAGGGGAGAGAGTCACGATGATGGGGGGTAGGAAATTAAAAGTGATCAGTTGGAATGTCAATGGGTTGGGTGACCGTATCAAAAGGGGGATTGTGCTTCAAATGCTCAAGCGTCACATGCCTGATGTGGTTTTTCTACAGGAAACGCACTTGATTGGGAACTCATGTAAAGCGCTCAATCGCAGGGGGTACAAGATGGTGGCACACTCAGGGTTCTCTTCGGGCTCTCGGGGGCGGGCGTCCTTGTCCGGACATCCCTTCCGCTGGAGATTGACGTCACCACGATAGATGATAGAGGGCGCTACGCAGCGGTGGCTGGGCGGTGGGAGGGGAGGGCCCTCATCCTACTTTCAGTTTACGTCCCGCCTGGCCTACAGACCAGTACGTTCCAGGACCTTGGTGGCGCCATTGTAGCTCTGCCTGACGGCTTGCTGATTGTTGGGGGTGACTTCAATTCGGTCTGCTCTGGCTCCCTCGACCGACATCCGTCTAGGGACCTTCGCCACTCTCAAATGTGGTTGCCCTCGTTCATAGAATCATTGGGCCTTGTGGATAGTTGGAGACTCCTGCACCCCACGCTTCGTCAGTTCTCCTTCCTGTCCAGTGCGCATGGTAGCCTGTCCCGCATAGACTACGTTCTTACCTTGGCAGCTCACGCTACGGCCGTGTCCGAGGTCCGTTTCCTGGCGCGAGGAGTCTCTGACCACTCGCCGCTCCTGGTCTCCTTTGACTTCAATATCGCCCTGTCGGAGCGACCGGCGACGGTCAATCCCTGGTATTTTCGGAACCCAAAGACCTGCGCTCTTCTGGCCAAGGCTATAGACCTTTACTTCTCCGAAAACGAGTGTTCGGTTGGGTCGGCTGCGACCCTGTGGGAGGCATTCAAGACCGTCCTAAGGGGAGAGGCATTTAACTTAATAGCGGAGGCCCGTAGGAATAGAGATGCCGACCTACTTTGTATCGAGGAAGAGATCTTAAACCTCGATGCCCAGCTGGACCTCGAACCTGCCCCAGACCTCCTCCATGCGCTCTCCCTAAAGCAATTGGAATACCGAGATCTCGCTACGAATGCCGCCCAGACCTTGGCTAGGGAACAGCAGGGCCGTATCTACGATGTGGGTGACAAGGCCGGCAAGCTGTTGGCCTGGTTGGACAGGAGGGAGTTGGCCAGTCGGGTGGTACCTGAGATCCTGGGGGCAGGCGGGACACCTGTCACTGACCCTTCCGCCATTGCCGAGTCCTTCGCCGACTACTTCAGGGGTGTTTACACCTCCACTTCTGACTGCTCCGAGGCCGACTCGGCAGAACTTCTCTCGACCGTGGATCTTCCCTGTCTCTCTGAGGCGGACCGCGATGATCTGGACAGAGACATATCTGCTGATGAGATTGCCCTCGCGATCCGCTCCTTGAGATCTGGCAAGGCGCCGGGTCCCAACGGCATCCCTGCCGAGCTCTACAAGATACGCCCCGATGTGGTTTCCCCGCACCTCCGTACTATGTTCCTGGAGGCGCGAGACGTCGGCATTCTTCCCCTTGACCAGAGGATGGCCACTATTGTGGTCATCCACAAAGACGGTAAACCAAGGGATGTGTGTCGGTCATATCGGCCTATTTCCCTCCTGAACACAGAACCCAAGGTCCTCGCCAAATTGCTTGCCAACCGACTGGTTGGGGTCATTGGCGACTTGGTGCACCCGGACCAGTCGGGCTTTATTCCGCACCGCAACACTGCCCTCAATTCGAGACGACTCCATGGCGCCCTGGCCAGGGTGCACACTCTTGCGGAGCCAGCAGTGCTGGCATCCCTTGATGCCACTATGGCGTTTGACTCCATCGAGTGGAACTACCTCTGGGCAGTGTTAGCTAAGCTCGGCTTTGGCCCGGTCTTTCTCAGCTGGGTAAAACTTCTCTACGCTAGCCCAATGGCTAATGTATCAGTGAATGGCCGTCTATCGACGTCTTTTGTCCTTCACAGAGGCACCAGGCAGGGCTGCCCCTTGTCACCTCTCCTTTTTGCTCTGGCTCTCGAGCCTCTAGCGGCCACGCTACGTTTCCACCCCGACCTTCATGGCATCACCGGGGCACCTGACTTCGAGGACCGTATCTCCCTGTACGCTGACGACATCCTCCTATACCTGACATCCCCGTACAAGTCTCTCATTGTTGCCTGTGACGTTCTTAGACACTTTGGGAGATACTCTGGCCTGATTATCAACTGGGCCAAGTCCTCCCTCTACGTCTTGAAAGGGGACACACCGCGCCTCCCCAGAGGCTGCAACATTCAGGTGGCCACACAGGGCTTCAAGTACCTAGGGATCTACATCGCTGGGACCCCGAAGGTTCGATACGACCAGAACTTACTCCCCCCACTACAGCGTCTTCGACGCGACGTGGAGGGCTGGCGTAAGCTCCCGCTCTCCCTGCTTGGCCGAGCGGCCCTGTTTAAAATGATGTCCTTGCCCAGGTTCCTGTATGCCTTACAAAACACCCAAGACCCGGTACCGGCCCGATATTTTAGGGAAATTGAGGGTCTTCAGCGGGTCCTGCTTTGGGATGGCCGGCCCCGGGTGGCCATCACGAAGCTTACGCTCCCGTGGTACGACGGGGGCATAGCACTGCCGGATGTCCGTAGGTATTACTGGGCCTCCCAGCTTGCAGCCCTCAATCACGGGTTTTACGGCCCAGTGAATAGCCCCGGCTACGCCATGGACAGACGGCTCATGAGTGGTGGTAACTATTACCGGGCCCTGTATTCCAGATCTCTTGGTCGGCGTATGTCTGGTCCCACGAGGTCGGCAGTCTCTATTTGGCGTACGATCACTAAGGTGCAGGGATGGCAGGGCAGACTGACCAGCTTCACTCCTTTGTATGAATCCGACATGTTGGGCAGACTATGGCACACCAAGGGCTTTGACAAATGGGACCTCATTGGCATCTCTAGAGTGGGAGACATGATTTCCAAAGGGACTATCAAGACCTTCCCCCAGTTGCAGACTGAGTACCAGCTGGGTGCCTCGGAGTTCTTCCGATATGCCCAGCTGAGACACACTTTGCTTTCTGCTATGGCCCCCGGGGAAGCTGTCCCGGAGAGCTCACCGCTGGAGGACAGAGTGCTGGACGGCCACATGCCCGACAGCGCCATCTCATTGTCCGACAAAAAACTAATTAATGTCCACACTGACCTTCTCCTTGGGTTGCGCGATCGGTGGGTGGCGGATGGCCTGGAAATCGACGAGGAGGACTGGCAGAGTGCAGTGTCCTCCCCTAAGGAGGTTGCCATCTCTTCTCGGCTTCGATTGGTCCAATTTAAGATCCTACACAGGGTATACGTCACTGGCCCCCGCCTTATACACATGGGATACTCGCCCGACGGACTCTGCCGTCGAGGCTGTGGCGCCCTCGCCACCTTCTTGCACATCTTGTGGGAATGCCCAGCCATAGCGTCCTACTGGAGAAGAATTCACAGGGTCATGAGTGAAGTGTTGGGAGTGGGGATTACGGCGGAAGCACGTAGGTGTCTCCTCAACATTTGGGAGCCGACAGATCACAACACGGCCCAGACCCAGTGGGTGACCCTAGGCAATATGGTGGCCAAGAGAGACATTGCTCAGAGGTGGGGTGCCACTACGGCACCCCTTGTGGTACAATGGAAAGCCAACATGGATTGGTGTATGTTCCGGGAGAAGACTGTCTATGTTGCCAGGGGTAAACCTAACAAATGGAACAAGGTGTGGGGTGCCTGGAACTCTTACAGAGGGGATGTATGTCTGCCACCTGAGCCTGCCTCATTGGATGAACACTTGTCACTGTGACCTATGACACCGACTGTTTACGATAACTGATTGATCCTGATTTTCCTCCCCCCTCCTATCATCCTCCACTCTTCTGTATCTCTGAGCCGCTGTTCTCTTTCTCCTGCCGGCTTTCTACTCCTTGCTGCACTCTTCATCCCATTGCCAATTTTTGGCACCAGTTGGCGTCCTTTTTCTTCTTATTGTTATAAAATCATAAAATAAACCTATAATTTCCTGACGTAACTGATTTGCACTATTATGCTCTGCTCACTATGCTGCCTTGCCTCCGGGATGTTAGGCTGAATAGCTGTGTGCTCTTGTGAAATAAAGGTTTTCGAAAATTAAAAAAAAAAAAAAAAAAAAAAGAAGGACAAGATTGGAACAATGATTTTCAAGCACACGCTATTTTTCCGAGCCAAGAAGAGAGACCAGAGATTTCTACTTCACTATCATAAACGTGGAATGGTTGCCCATTTTAAGGAGATTGTTGTCACTTAAAGTATGCAGAGATCCAACAATTCTGGTTTACGGGTCTGCCTTTTTCAACATTCTTTAGGCCCCAGGTTCCTTTCCAACTGAAAACCTTAGTGCTTGCCCTGATTCTTTGCAGCACTGACTACTGCTTCCACAACAAGACTATCAGTTCTACTAGACATCTACAGAACCAGGGCACAACCACAGAGACCATGGATTATTGGTTTTTAGGTCTCGCCTGAGCCAATGCGCTTGCGCATTGCTCCGGCGAGATTATAGTAAGCGGTCCGAAAAGTCTACCAAAGCGGCGGATTAGACACAGTTCATGTGAGACAGGCGCGTGCACAACGCCAGCCACGTCACACACCACCATTTGTCTGTGTCTCGGCATCAGACTTCCCCCCGCGTGGTCATCGCACACCACCATTTGTCTGTGCCTCGGCATCAGACTTCAAAGGAGTGCGCCCCTTTCCCGCCCCGCACACTTTCACCAGGCATACACACCACCAGCCGTCAGTGCACACTTTCACCAAACACACACCACCAGCCATCAGTGCACGCTTCCACCAGGTACACATACCACCAGCAGTCAGTGCACACTTTCACCAGGCACACACCACCGGTCGTTGGTTGGTGGTGTGTGCCTGGTGAAAGTGCGCACTGTCAGTGCACACTTCCAACCCAGGCATACGCACCAATAGCCATCAATGCACGCTTCCAACATTCACACACACCACCAGCCATCAGTGCACACTTTCACCAGGCACACACCACCAACCGTCAGTGCACGCTTCCACCAGGCAAACACACCACCAGTCATCAGTGCACAATTCCAATAAGCACACACACCACTAGCCATTAGTGCACGCTTCTTCTAGGCACCCACACCACCAGCCATCATCACCAGTCAGTGCATGCTTCCATCATGCACACACACTGCTAGCTGTCTGTGCACGCTTCCATCAGACACACATCACCAGCCGTCAGAGCACGCTTTCACCAGGCAGACACACACCGCCAGCTGCCAGTGCACGTTTTAACAGGCACACTCATCCAGCTGTCAGTGCACACTTTCACCAGGCATATACAACACCAGCTATATTTGCATGCTTCCACCAGGCACACACACCACCGTTTGTCAGTGCACACTTCCACCAGGCATACACACCACCAGCCATCAGTGCACGCTTCTAGCAGGCAGACACACCACCATCTGACCCGCCTAATTGTTAGACAACTATTTTTTTTTAAACACTTTTGTTAGGCTGATCTATTTTAGTACACATTATGCTGCAATCTGGCGTTTGAGTTTTTTTCTGGCACACCTCTACCCCAAAGCCTCTCACTGAAAGGTGTGAACTCTAGTACTGCCATGCTCGCAAATGCCTTACAGTGCAAACACACACACAACCACACACACACACAACACCACACACACACAACCACACAAACACAACCACACACACACACAACACACAACACACAACACACAAACACAACACACAAACACAACCACACACACACCCACAACCACACCCACACATACAAACACACACACACAACAAACACACACACAACTACACTTTAAACCAAACCGTCAGTGCACACTTTCACCACGCAGACACCATCACTCATCAGTACACGCTTTTACCACACACAAACACCACCGGCCATCAGTGCACGCTTTCACCGGACACACACACCATCAGCCGTCAGTGCACGCTTCCACCAGGCACACACCAACAGACATAGTACACACTTTCACCAGGCACACACACACCATCAGTGCACACTTTCACCAGGCACGCACACACCACCAGCCGTCACTGCACACTTTCACCAGGCATACACACACCACCAGCCGTCAGTGCACAATTTCACCATTCACACACACACCACCAGACGTCAGTGCACGCTTTCACCAGCCACAAACACACCACCAAACGTCAGTGCATGCTTTCACCAGGCAAATACCACTAGACGTCAGTGCACACTTTCAAAAGGTACACACACCACGAGCCGTCAATACACGCTTTCACCAGACACACCACCAGTTGTCAGTGCACGGCCTCACTATCTATCTATCTATTATCTATCTATCTATCACCCTCACTCTATCGACCTCACTCTATCTATCTATCGACCTCACTCTATCTATCTATCTATCTATCGATCTCACTCTATCTATCTATCTATCTATCGACCTCACTCTATCTATCGACCTCACTCTATCTATCTATCGACCTCACTCTATCTATCTATCGACCTCACTCTATCTATCTATCGACCTCACTCTATCTATCTATCGACCTCACTCTATCTATCTATCGACCTCACTCTATCTATCTATCGACCTCACTCTATCTATCTATCGACCTCACTCTATCTATCTATCGACCTCACTCTATCTACCTCACTCTATCTACCTCACTCTATCTATCTCACTCTATCTATCTCTCGACCTCACTCTATCTATCTATCGACCTCACTCTATCTATCTATCGACCTCACTCTATCTATCGATCGACCTCACTCTATCTATCGATCGACCTCACTCTATCTATCTATCGACCTCACTCTATCGACCTCACTCTATCTACCTCACTCTATCTACCTCACTCTATCTACCTCACTCTATCTACCTCACTCTATCTACCTCACTCTATCTACCTCACTCTATCTACCTCACTCTATCTACCTCACTCTATCTACCTCACTCTATCTACCTCACTCTATCTATCTCACTCTATCTATCTATCGACCTCACTCTATCTATCTATCGACCTCACTCTATCTATCTATCGACCTCACTCTATCTATCTATCGACCTCACTCTATCTATCGACCTCACTCTATCTATCTATCGACCTCACTCTATCTATCTCACTCTATCTATCTCACTCTATCTATCTATCGACCTCACTCTATCTATCTATCGACCTCACTCTATCTATCTATCGACCTCACTCTATCTATCTATCTATCTATCGATCTCACTCTATCTATCTATCTATCTATCGACCTCACTCTATCTATCGACCTCACTCTATCTATCTATCGACCTCACTCTATCTATCTATCGACCTCACTCTATCTATCTATCGACCTCACTCTATCTATCTATCGACCTCACTCTATCTATCTATCGACCTCACTCTATCTATCTATCGACCTCACTCTATCTATCTATCGACCTCACTCTATCTATCTATCGACCTCACTCTATCTACCTCACTCTATCTACCTCACTCTATCTATCTCACTCTATCTATCTCTCGACCTCACTCTATCTATCTATCGACCTCACTCTATCTATCTATCGACCTCACTCTATCTATCGATCGACCTCACTCTATCTATCGATCGACCTCACTCTATCTATCTATCGACCTCACTCTATCGACCTCACTCTATCTACCTCACTCTATCTACCTCACTCTATCTACCTCACTCTATCTACCTCACTCTATCTACCTCACTCTATCTACCTCACTCTATCTACCTCACTCTATCTACCTCACTCTATCTACCTCACTCTATCTACCTCACTCTATCTATCTCACTCTATCTATCTATCGACCTCACTCTATCTATCTATCGACCTCACTCTATCTATCTATCGACCTCACTCTATCTATCTATCGACCTCACTCTATCTATCGACCTCACTCTATCTATCTATCGACCTCACTCTA
This sequence comes from Lissotriton vulgaris, assembly GCF_964263255.1. NCBI lineage: Eukaryota > Metazoa > Chordata > Amphibia > Caudata > Salamandridae > Lissotriton > Lissotriton vulgaris. The sequence continues at coordinate 24,249 of NW_028242767.1, forward strand.
TCTATCTCACTCTATCTATCTATCGACCTCACTCTATCTATCTATCGACCTCACTCTATCTATCTATCGACCTCACTCTATCTATCTATCGACCTCACTCTATCTATCTATCGACCTCACTCTATCTATCGACCTCACTCTATCTATCTATCGACCTCACTCTATCTATCTCACTCTATCTATCTATCGACCTCACTCTATCCATCTATCGACCTCACTCTATCTACCTCACTCTATCTACCTCACTCTATCTATCTCACTCTATCTATCTCACTCTATCTATCTCACTCTATCTATCTATCGACCTCACTCTATCTATCTATCGACCTCACTCTATCTATCTATCGACCTCACTCTATCTATCTCACTCTATCTATCTCACTCTATCTATCTATCGACCTCACTCTATCTATCTATCGACCTCACTCTATCTATCTATCGACCTCACTCTATCTATCTCACTCTATCTATCTATCGACCTCACTCTATCTATCTATCGACCTCACTCTATCTATCTATCGACCTCACTCTATCTATCTATCTCACTCTATCTATCTATCGACCTCACTCTATCCATCTATCGACCTCACTCTATCTATCTATCTCACTCTATCTATCTATCGACCTCACTCTATCTATCTATCGACCTCACTCTATCTACCTCACTCTATCTACCTCACTCTATCTATCTATCGACCTCACTCTATCTATCTATCGACCTCACTCTATCTATCTATCTCACTCTATCTATCTATCTCACTCTATCTATCTATCGACCTCACTCTATCCATCTATCGACCTCACTCTATCTACCTCACTCTATCTACCTCACTCTATCTATCTCACTCTATCTATCTATCGACCTCACTCTATCTATCTATCGACCTCACTCTATCTATCTATCGACCTCACTCTATCTATCTATCGACCTCACTCTATCTATCTATCTCACTCTATCTATCTATCGACCTCACTCTATCCATCTATCGACCTCACTCTATCCATCTATCGACCTCACTCTATCCATCTATCGACCTCACTCTATCCATCTATCGACCTCACTCTATCCATCTATCGACCTCACTCTATCCATCTATCGACCTCACTCTATCTACCTCACTCTATCTACCTCACTCTATCTATCTCACTCTATCTATCTATCGACCTCACTCTATCTATCTATCTCACTCTATCTATCGACCTCACTCTATCTATCTATCGACCTCACTCTATCTACCTCACTCTATCGACCTCACTCTATCTATCTATCGACCTCACTCTATCTACCTCACTCTATCTACCTCACTCTATCTATCTCACTCTATCTATCTATCGACCTCACTCTATCTATCTATCTCACTCTATCTATCGACCTCACTCTATCTATCTATCGACCTCACTCTATCTACCTCACTCTATCTACCTCACTCTATCTATCTCACTCTATCTATCTATCTCACTCTATCTATCTATCTCACTCTATCTATCTATCTCACTCTATCTATCTATCGACCTCACTCTATCTATCTATCGACCTCACTTTATCTATCTATCGACCTCACTCTATCGACCTCACTCTATCTACCTCACTCTATCGACCTCACTCTATCGACCTCACTCTATCGACCTCACTCTATCGACCTCACTCTATCTATCTATCGACCTCACTCTATCTATCTATCGACCTCACTCTATCTATCTATCGACCTCACTCTATCTATCTATCGACCTCACTCTATCTACCTCACTCTATCTACCTCACTCTATCTATCTCACTCTATCTATCTATCTCACTCTATCTATCTATCTCACTCTATCTATCTATCTCACTCTATCTATCTATCGACCTCACTCTATCTATCTATCGACCTCACTCTATCGACCTCACTCTATCTACCTCACTCTATCTACCTCACTCTATCGACCTCACTCTATCGACCTCACTCTATCGACCTCACTCTATCCATCTATCGACCTCACTCTATCTACCTCACTCTATCTACCTCACTCTATCTACCTCACTCTATCTACCTCACTCTATCTACCTCACTCTATCTACCTCACTCTATCTACCTCACTCTATCTACCTCACTCTATCTATCTATCTACCTCACTCTATCTATCTATCGACCTCACTCTATCTATCTATCGACCTCACTCTATCTATCTATCGACCTCACTCTATCTACCTCACTCTATCTACCTCACTCTATCTATCGACCTCACTCTATCTATCTATCGACCTCACTCTATCTATCTATCGACCTCACTCTATCTATCTATCGACCTCACTCTATCTATCTATCGACCTCACTCTATCTATCTATCGACCTCACTCTATCTATCTATCGACCTCACTCTATCTATCTATCGACCTCACTCTATCTATCTATCGACCTCACTCTATCTATCGACCTCACTCTATCTATCGACCTCACTCTATCTATCGACCTCACTCTATCTATCTATCGACCTCACTCTATCTATCTATCGACCTCACTCTATCTATCAATCGACCTCACTCTATCTATCAATCGACCTCACTCTATCTATCAATCGACCTCACTCTATCTATCAATCGACCTCACTCTATCTATCAATCGACCTCACTCTATCTATCAATCGACCTCACTCTATCTATCAATCGACCTCACTCTATCTATCAATCGACCTCACTCTATCTATCAATCGACCTCACTCTATCTATCGACCTCACTCTATCTATCGACCTCACTCTATCTATCGACCTCACTCTATCTATCGACCTCACTCTATCTATCGACCTCACTCTATCTATCGCCCTCACTCTATCTATCGCCCTCACTCTATCTATCGCCCTCACTCTATCGCCCTCACTCTATCGCCCTCACTCTATCGCCCTCACTCTATCGCCCTCACTCTATCGCCCTCACTCTATCGCCCTCACTCTATCGCCCTCACTCTATCGCCCTCACTCTATCGCCCTCACTCTATCGCCCTCACTCTATCGCCCTCACTCTATCGCCCTCACTCTATCGCCCTCACTCTATCGCCCTCACTCTATCGCCCTCACTCTATCGCCCTCACTCTGTCTATCTTTCGCCCTCCCTCTATCTATCGCCCTCCCTCTATCTATCTATCGCCCTCATTCTATCTATCTATCGCATCACCACAGCATCACTCAGCACCACCACAGCATCACTCAGGGGCACCAAAACATCACTATGCTCTACCACAGCATCACTGAACGCCACAGCATCACTCATCGCCACCACAACATCACTCAGCGCCACCACAGCATCAATCTGTACAACCATTCAACAACTGGTTCAAATATGTTCTCTTAAGGTTTCAAGCTCTATTACAAATGTCACAAAAAGATGTTAATATTTCACTTCTGTTCTTGTATTTTGTCACAATAAAATACACTGAACATAATCTTCACAAAAGTTAATTACAAAAGTTTAAGCTATTGCCATTACAAATTACAATAACTTTTAAGTTAATTATTTAAAAAAATAAAAGCCATTGTTATTTGTAATATCAATACATCTAAGTCACGTAAATACAACACATATTGCATTACAAATGCTATAGGTGTCACAATTGCGAAAGTTAAAACTATTGGCATTGTAAATGACAAAGCTATTAATTTCGCTATTTTCGAAACCAACACATAAATAAAAAAAGTGTCATTTACAATACCAATAGCTCAAACGTTCCTAATGCGAGACCTATTGCATTGCAAATGCTTGTTCTACTGGAAGTCTGGTGCCTGGGAGCCAGAAACAGCAGTGTTCTGTGGTGGGCAAGCATTTACTGTTCAGTCCCCTTCTCCAGACAAGTTGGTCTAATGGTCATCCTACTGCTTTGGCCTTCAACAACATTTTCCCTTACTAGGAGATTTCTCTTCACCTCAAAGGGGGTTGAACAGGAGCTACAGTCAAGCCAAACTGAGGTCACAGAACCTGCTTCAAATGCTGCCACTAACCTACTCCTAATTAACTATGGGGCAGGGGGTTTGCGGGGAGTGAAATGAAACTGACAGTGATAATACAATCTTCTAGTTCTATCATCGGGTCAAAGAAGTAATATCAGCATAAGCTCACAGTGAGAAAACGCTTTACCTGTGGCTCAGTGTGTGATTCTGGTTTGGAGAGTCTTTTTATGAGACGTCAAACCCTCACTGACATCATATGGCATTCTTCATCAGTAGGTCTGCTGCTGTGTGCTGTGCATGTGGTGTAGAATGAAGAGCTTTATTAGCCAGCTGTAACAAGTTTTGTCTTTATCAGCCCTCCCCATTGCCAGCTATACCTTTAAAAGGGCACCCACTATTGTCAGGGTGGGAGAGAAGATAGGTAAATAGAATCGCATACCCCTCCACACTACCACAAGGTTAAAATAAAAGAGAGGGATAAAGAGCACTCTTCGTGTTATGGCTTATGTCAACATGTTTCGGTGCATGCATTGCCATTATGGGTCACGCACATTCATCAGGATAGTGTAGGGACTACAGTGCTGGGAAAAAAAGCCTGCTAAGGATGCATGCTTGTGGTGTAATGAACATTTACTTTTTAAATAGGAAGTGATAGCAACTGAGGGATGACTTAAGTATTACGGGAGATACAATGCTTAAGTATAAGCAGTTCTATTGAATCTGAATAGGACCTAGTCCAGGGGGCTTCGGTTACAACAACCCACCCTCCAGGTGTTGAAATGTGAAAAATGATTACGGAGGCAGATTTTTGTCAGATAATCATGGATGGACTATCAGCAACAAAGTGAATGCAGTTCTTTTTGCTCTAAGAGGGTCTAAACCATTGAACCGCTCTGCAACAGCACACACTAGGATGATCTTTTGTTCAGGTACCCAGAACCCATCTCTTCAGCAGAACAAAACAGACATGTTTTCCTTTAAGTCCTTCCCTCCCACATGTCTCTTCACACTATTTTCTTCCTTAAACGCAAAGAGCCCAAGATGAAAGGTGACTTTGATAGCAACAGCATGGCCATGTCACTCAGACCAAATGCCCTGTTCAGGATATGACAGCATTCACGGTCACTGCTGATCACTGCTGACTCCAATTGCATAACTCATGAATATCTGCAATAAAGTCACCCACAGTGAGACAAACAAGTTAACTTCAAATATAAGAGGTTCTTAAATGAGAAAATTGTCCTCGGAAAAGAGAACACTAAATTATCTGTATCTAGCCCAGTATGATTTACAGTTCTCTTCCTTCAAGTATCCATATAACAGACAATACAGCATACAAAAAGTATCCTTTTTAGGCATAGACTGAAAGGTTTGGCGGCCTACCAGGCTTTAATAATAAAGAAAGATAATAAATAACATAATACCATAGAACAAAGAGCCGTTGGGGCCAGCTCCCTTTTTACTGCTATTTCCCTATACTAACTCCCCTCCACCTCCACCTTACTCATCCCAAACCCCCTCCTACGGCTATAAATTCCAAAAATAAAAATATAAAAAATATATATAAAATTCTAGACCCTTCCCTCTTTTATCCCTCCACTATTCCTTTTACATCCAAATAGCAGATTAACATTTCCATCACTCAAATTAATTGCATATTTCCCTATACTAATTCCCACTAATCCTGTGTGGGTTCCGGAGTAGCGTGCTACTCAGCAAAAAGCTTTTCAACACCTCATATGGGGTAGCAAGCGCGATATAAATGCAAACCTTTTTTCCCCTCTTCTATCCATCCGCTATCTTTCACAATTCAAATAACTGACTAACATATCCACCACTCAAATTACTTTCATATTTCACTATACTAATTCATCACTAATCCTTATGGGTTCCGGAGTGTAGAGTGCTACTTCCCCAAAAAGCGCTTCAACACCTCATCAGGAGTATCAAGTGCTATATAAATGCAATTACAGTACAATATAATTATATTTTAGTTCAGCTCACAGGACAGTACACTTAAATTGGGTAGAGGGTCGGATCCATTTAGCATCAGCATTGTTTGAAGTGTGGTATCAGGCACCTTTTGGGGTATCTCCACCCACCTGCCGCCACATGACAGCCCTGAATACTTGCTGTGCCAGTACTCTTGAGTGACAGAATTTTGTCTCTTTACGTTCTCTAGGTATTGCCAAATGGAGGAACTAAGGAGTCAATCTCCGCCACCATCAGCTCTCCATGGAGTTGAGAACAGTTGCACGCCATGCACAGTGAGGATGGAGAGCGCAGTTTACATGGGGATTAATTGTAAATGCTGTAGTTACAGTGATAGGCACTGGAGCAGCACTTGAGCACACCACGGCACCTTCTTATTATTATTATTATTATTAAAAAAATTTATAGAGCGCGTAGTCACCCTGAGGTATCCCAGCGCTAAAAAATCCCTACACCAGTGGGGGCGGGGGTAAAAGAGGGAAACAGCAATTTTGGACAGAAGCACTTTTAGACAGAAGCAATTAAAAATGAAAGTGGTTAAAAGTTGTTTTAAGGGAACAAGTGAGTTTTGAGTCGTTTCCTGAAACGTAGGTAGTTTGATTCTTTCCTCAGATCTCGAGGAAGGGCGTTCCATAGGCGCGCTGTGTGGATCGAGAAACGTCTTCCACCAGTGCGGGCTTTTTTGAATCTGGGCACGGTGATGAGGGACTCCTTGTCCGATCGGAGAACTCTAGGGGCTTTATAGGGTTGTATGTATTTCCTCAGAATGGGGGGGCCCTGATTCTGCACTAGCCTATGAGCCAGGCTTAAGGCTTTGAATGTTATTCGTTCCCTCACTGGAAGCCAGTGAAGGAGCTTCAGAGCAGGTTTGGCTGAAGCTCTGGCAGGAGTATGCGTGAGGATATGGGCAGCAGCATTTTGAATTTTCTGCAGTTTATTTAGGGTTGCTTCTGGTGCGCCCAGGTATATAGCATTGCTATAGTCAAGCCTGGACAGAAAAAGGCCTTGGACGAGAAGTCTTTGCGATATGGGTGGAAGGAGGGGCAGGATCTTTCTCATCGATTTGAGTAGGCCGAAGCAGGTGCCCGTTACTTTCTTGGCCTGCGTGGTAAAAGAAAGATCTGTTTCAATCCATACTCCCAGGCTTTTTACTTCCTGTTTGGGAGCAGGAGGGGGGCCCAGACAGGGTGGCCAGGTGTTCAAAGGGAAGGTGCATCCTTTCTGACCCAGAAGGAGAATGTCCGTTTTAGAACCATTCAGCTTTAAGGCTGAGTTATTCATCCAACCTTGGATCTGCGTCAAGCAGTTGAATAGGTCCGCTGGCTGCTGATTAGGGTGGGAAAGGGAGACAACTAGCTGTGTGTCATCCGCGTAGCTGACCATGCTCACTCCGAACGGGATGACGACCTCCTCCAATGGGGACATATAGATGTTAAACAATGTGGGGCTCAGGGAGGAGCCCTGAGGCACCCCACATTGGAGGGGTGTGTCGGAGGAGCGGTTGTTATTTTCCCAGATCTGGAAGGAGCGTTGGGCCAGAAAGGAGGAAAGCCAGGATAGAGCGGTGCCTTCTACTCCTACCTTCTTGAGCCGTTTGATCAGGAGTTGGTGGTTGACGGTGTCGAAGGCCGCGCTCAGGTCGAGGAGGATCACTGCCACTGATCCTCCCTCGTCTAAGAGCGCTCTGGCCTCCTCCACTGCGGCCAGGAGGGCGATGTCAGTGCCCTGTCCTGGGCGAAAACCTGTCTGCGAGTTTTTTAGCAGATTATTCGATTCAAGAAACTGGGAGAGTTTCTTATTCACCAGTTTCTCTGCAATCTTGCTGGTCCCGGGGAGGAGGGATATTGGTCGGTAGTTGGCCAGTTCTGCTGCGTCCAAGGAAGGTTTTTTTAGCAGCGCCTTAACGACTGCCGCTTTCCAACTAGGGGGGACGACTCCCTGTTGAAAAGAAGCGTTGATCAGCTGGGTGAGGGGGGGGATGATAATGGGAGCGACTTCTTTAAGGACTCGTAGCGGAGCAGGGTCCCTAGGAGATCCACTTTTGATGGATGTGAGCGTATTCTCTACTTCTTCGTTGGTTATTAGTCCCCAGGAAGTTAGGCGAGGGGTGGCCGAAGTGTCGGGGGGATCGTTGGTCTCGCTCGAATTATTCGGAGGGATGGAGTCCAGAATTTTTTGGATTTTTCCTTGGAAAAAGCTGGCTAGCTGATTAAATTTTTCCTGATCTGCCTTTGGATCTGGGGGGTTTCTAGGGGCGGGGTCGGGCATCTTAAGAAGTTCTTTAAGGATGGTATATGTTTCTTTACTTGAACAGGCCGCTTTTTCGATTCGTTCCTGAAAGAATCGACTTTTAGTTTTGTCGATCATAGATTTGTAAGCTGATAAGGAGGTGGAGTAGGTGTCCTTATTAGCGTTGGATTTCTCCTTCCTCCATGACCTTTCTGCTCTCTTGCAGTCCTGCCGCAGCAACTTGAGCTCTGGGGTGTACCATGGGGCTGAGGGTATGCGTTTGTTGTGTCTGAGGATGGAAGTTTTAGGGATAAGGGTGTCGAGGGAGGAAGTGATCCAGGAGCAAAACTGTTCATCAGCCGTTGTGGCGTCGGAGGAAAGCGCTGGCGTGGTATTAGAGAGGATGTCCGACCATTCTGATGGAATGAGTTTATGCCATCGTCTGTCAGTGACTTTGATTTTCCCCGGCTGGGTGGTCACAGTAGGGGCCTCCCATGAAATGGGGACTAAGAGATGATCGGTCCAAGGGAGTGGCAAAGGTGGACTGGTGGTGATATTGGCATTGGTGAGGACGGGATCCAACAGGTGTCCCTTATCGTGGGTGGGCTCCTTGTTGACTAACCTGATATTAAGTGACAGAAGGTCCGCTAGTAGGTCCGAAGCAGACCAGTCAGTGGGGTCTGTGAAGTGAAGGTTCAGGTCGCCTACGATGAGGAAGTTTGAAACGGAGGCGGCTAGTTGAGAGGCCGTTTCGGTGACTGTATTGAGAAATTTCCCAGGAATACCTGGAGGCCGATAGATCAGAAGTCCCGAAAGGGAGTGCGTCGGGGAGGATTGAAGGGAAAAGTGGCAGCTTTCGGAATCATCAATTTGGGCGTCACTCGTTCTGCAGGTAAGATGTTCCCGGTAGATTATGGCCAGCCCACCTCCTCTACCTCTTTGTCTATGGAGGGTTTGGATGAGGTAGCCTGGGGGAAGGGCGGATACGGCGTCCGCATCGGTGCTGTCAGAAAGCCAGGTTTCTGTAAGAAATAGTGCATCCAAGCATTGATCTTGGATCAACTCGTTGACTTCGAGAGCATGCTTGGGGAGGGAACGACAGTTGAGAAGACCCAGTTGTAATCTAGGTTTGGCTGTGGTCTGGAAGGTTGGATAACAGTGCGTACAGCTTGTGAAGGGTTTATCCGTGTCGTGAATGTAACGACAGCCTAGGTTTTTTTCGGGTCGAAGATTCAAAAGCGTGTCTGCTGTATACATCAGGCGACTGAAGGGTAGATCTGGCAGAGTCCCTGGGCCTGGGTCCGTCCGGGCCCGGACGGGCACAGACGGGCTTGCCTTTGGCGCGCCTTCGGCGCGCATCCGGCGCTCCCGCTGCGCTCGTCCGCTGCACGTCCTGTTTATGCACATTTCTAGGGCAAGGGGGGCGTGGCCTCAAGTGGGTGTTGTCGGCGAGCACGCCTGATCTAATGGCGGCCGCTCGAGTCTGGGGAATAGCGCGACAGCGTTTGCTCAGCTGTGTGCTACAAGAGGGTTTTGCTGTCTTGCCAGCTGGGTTTGAGAACACAGTGCAGGTAATTAAAGTGACACCACACAATGTATACAAAGATTTAAAACAAGTTTTTGGCAGTGGCTGTAAAGTACCTCCAGCTCCCGGCTTCCGCCTCAGGACTGGGTCAGAGATTTCTTCGTTGCGCTGTTGATCAGCGTTTAAGTAGGCGGGCCGGGGGGCGTGGCCTCAAGTGGTCGTTGTCGGCGAGCACGCCTGATCTAATGGCGGCCGCTCGAGTCTGGGGAATAGCGCGACAGCGTTTGCTCAGCTGTGTGCTACAAGAGGGTTTTGCTGTCTTGCCAGCTGGGTTTGAGAACACAGTGCAGGTAATTAAAGTGACACCACACAATGTATACAAAGATTTAAAACAAGTTTTTGGCAGTGGCTGTAAAGTACCTCCAGCTCCCGGCTTCCGCCTCAGGACTGGGTCAGAGATTTCTTCGTTGCGCTGTTGATCAGCGTTTAAGTAGGCGGGCCGGGGGGCGTGGCCTCAAGTGGGCGTTGTCGGCGAGCACGCCTGATCTAATGGCGGCCGCTCGAGTCTGGGGAATAGCGCGACAGCGTTTGCTCAGCTGTGTGCTACAAGAGGGTTTTGCTGTCTTGCCAGCTGGGTTTGAGAACACAGTGCAGGTAATTAAAGTGACACCACACAATGTATACAAAGATTTAAAACAAGTTTTTGGCAGTGGCTGTAAAGTACCTCCAGCTCCCGGCTTCCGCCTCAGGACTGGGTCAGAGACTTCTTACCAACTGTACCGTCTAAACACCACGGTCCAGATCAAGAAGCCCAGAAAGAGTACTTTTTCTACCCTTCTAATCTTTTGGAAGTTGGTTCTGGTTCAGCACAAGGTCCACTTCCGAACTCATTCTATATTACCGCGAGCAGCTTGAGGTGATAAACATGTACCCCAAATCCTCTTCTCAGAAGCGAAAGCAAACCAACAGAAGCCTTAGGCTGCACAAATGGTGGAAACTCCGGAAATACAAGACTCAGTCCTAACCACATAACTCAGAATTGACAGACATCAAATTCTTCATATTGACTGTGGCTTCAGCGGTCATAGCCATGACCACAGAAATACAGTATATTAGGGAAGAGATCACCACTTTCCGGGAACGACTCACGCATTAAGAACAGAGGATCGCAGCTGTGAAGAGGAGACTACATAATCAAAATGAGACAGGGTCCCACTCCTAAATATAGAGCTTGCATAAGAAAAACATTGATTTGGAAGACCACAGCAGTACAGAAAATGTACTAATCTCTTAAATACTGAAACAGGTCGAAAAAGACGACATGCAAGCATTCTTACAGCACTTTCATCCCAACCTTGTTGAATATCATGTTTGGTCGTCCCGTAAAATTTCAACAGGTGCATTGAGTATGATCTCCAAATAAGAATACTGGAGCTCACCTCGAACAAGACTTAATTTGGTGTTTAGGGCACCAACAAGCAAGGAAGATTTCTGCAGAGGACCCTGCCCACCCTTGGCGGAGTCTCTCACATGACCCTTGTGGACCCGGGTACTCACCCAGCAGTCCGGCTCCTCAGCAATCTTCCTAGGGTTCGTTAGCTTGCTATCAATAAGGTGCTGGTGTAGCTCTAGAAAAGTTACCAGACAAGTGCTCCCATGCAAACAAATCATAGAGCTCCTCAAAAGTACTCACTTTGCTACACTTCACCCAACCATCCAAAGCTCTGCAAAAGAAAGACACATATTCTACCCAGGTAGTTGCCTCCAGCTTTTTACAATTCCTGAACCTCTGTCTATAGAGTTCTGGGGTCAACCCATACCTTGTCATCAGGGCTTCCTTCATGTGGGCATAAAGCATCCTACTCTCTCTGGGCAGGTCTAACAATGTATCCATCCCATCACTAACAAAGCGTCCCCACAATCCCGCTCCCCAATCCTTCTCGACCCGGTGGGCCAACATTGTCATTCCATAGGCTGCAAACCACTGCCCAATATTTTCATGCTTATGGAAATATTTGAGGACATCCTTGGGGAAATATACCCTGCCTTCTGCAGGCACAGATGGTGCGCTGCCACAAGAGGGACTCATTTCTAAATTCTTAGCCTAAAGCTCCAATTCCCTCAAACATTTCTCATGTGCTAATATCTCTCTTTTTCCCTTTCAAAAGCTAATCTGTTAATCTCAAGCTCCAGATTCTTACTTTCTAGGTCCTTTTGACCTTCCAACTTGAGCCTGGCCATCTCCATTCTATGCAATCTATGCAATCTATTTCGCCCCCTGTCCTCCAGCTCTCCTGGGGACAGGCCCTTGGAAGAAACACTGCTGCCTACGGGGGAAGACACTCTCTCCCTGGCTGGACCCAATGGCCCATCTAGCTGCCCTTCTGCATTCTCAGCCCCTTTTGCATTCTCTTCCACATGCTCAGGGGCATTTATTGCTTCCAAAATCAAACAAAGACAAGACATGGTGGTTTGATGGTCTGACAAAGGCGGAAATGTAGTCTTTTGACCTCTAGACAAATACAACCTGGAGGCACAAACACAACTGTAGGATAGGGAATGCTACAGCCACATCAGTGCCACCAACATCATGGGAGTACAGGAAAAGTTTCACAAGGCACTGTATGAATGGAGAGGTGTTGGGCTCATTTCAAAGCAAGGAGTGGATTTCCTGAAAATTAACTATCCTGTGACGCCCCAACTTTACCTTATACCAAAGATCCATAAAGATGCCCTGTGTCCCCCAGGAAGACCAATCATATCCGCGATTGGAGGACTTTTTGAAAACACATTAAAATACATAGACTTCTTCCTTCAGCCCTATGTCCATGAACTCCCAGCATACATCAGAGAGACAGATTTTTTTTAACAAACATTTATGATCAAACATGGAATAACAATTTTGTATTTATGACAATAAATGTAAATGTTGGATACTTGTAAAGCGCACTGTTACTCTACCCGAGTGTCCTGGCGCTATAGACCGCTGGGGAACCCGTCCTGGTTTTCCCTGTGAGATGGTCCCTTTCTGGGTATCTCCAGGGTGAAACCAGGCATCCCCGGCGTCTGTGGGGGGCCGTTGTGGAGATGAGGTAAGCTTAATGCCCAGAGTTGCCGAGTGTGTTCCCTGGTTAGAGTAGGCACTGAGGCGAGAATTATCGAGTCCGTTGACCCTGGTCCAAGACCCTGCCGCATCAGGAATTGAACCCTGGTCCCGGGCTGTTCTCGGCTTACAGGTCTGCCGCCTCTAACCAGTGAGCCACACCACTCCACTGGATGTGCATACTTTATACACCAGTATAAGACACAGGGATGGCCTGAATGCATTGAGCCACTATATGGGGAAACAACCTTTGGGTCTACACCAACTCACCATGATGCTGGTACAAATGGCAGAATGGTGTTTAGACAACAATATATTTATTTTTGACAGACTCTTCTATAAACAAACACAAGGCACAGCCATGGGTACTTGCTTCGCCCCCAGCTATGATACTTTTCATATGGGCTGGTGGGAGGAGCAAGTACTCATGAAGACGCAAAGGAAATCTATGACTGAAAATGTGAGTTTGTATGTCAGGTACATAGATGACATCTTTATTCTGTGGCAGGCCTCTGAAGAAAGTGCTAAATGTTTTTCAGAAAAAAAACAATAACAGCCTAAATCTATCATTCACGTGTACCACTAGTAGAGAATCCATCAAATTCCTAGATCTAGAAATCTATGTAGAAAACAACAAAATACAGTCTAGGACATACAGAAAACCTACCTCAGGTAACGCAATCCTCCACGCCACCAGCTTCCACCCCACAAGTCTCAAGGAGAGCATGCCATATGCGGGATGCCTCTGGATGAAGCGTAATTGCGTACACATGAAGGATTGAGACAATTTACAGAGGGCTTGTTTGAGAGACTAAAATGCAGAGGATACAGTACCAAAACATTGTCCAGCGCTGATCAGAAAAGTGCCAATATCAAAAAGGAAGACCTGCTATTTTGCACAAACAGAAATAAAAACACTTATAAAAAAGAAACAACATCCAGATTGATTACAGGCTTCAATGCTTACCATACTAACCTCCGTAAAATATTGCACAGGCACTGGCAACTAGTACTGAGCGATCCAGTCATAGGCCCCACCTGCGCCAAACTTCCCCAGATTACATTTAGAAGTGCAAAATCTATGCGACAGGAACTTGTTTGTAATGCACCAAGAATAAAAAAGGGATCCGGCTGGCTGAAACCACAGAGAGGGTTCCATACATGATTTAAATGTAAAGCGTGCAAACATAGAATGAATACTAAAACAGTCCCTTTGCCACTTAAACGCCTTTTGAAATTAGAGGCAGTTACAGCTCCGGCTTCTCGATCCCAGCGCTCGGGTAGGTTGGTTGAGGGCGTCCTACTATGGACAGGGCACCTTCGTCTGAGGTGCTATCCACAGAGAAGACTGTTGAAGAAAGCGCTTCTCTTTAGTAAGGTTTCACTAGAAGTGGCGGGACTACTTGCCTGCCGCCCAGTACAGTGGTAGGTAGAACATTTCTCCATACCACTTCGTGTAGATAGTTACCTGTAGGTCCTGATGAAATGCACTGTATCTTACTGAACACTTAGCATGAAACATGTCGACCAGTAACACAGAGAAGAGCATTGCTCCCCTGGACAATAGAGCCAGCGAGCAGCCTCTCTTTAATCTTTTTTAATAAGGTAGATTACCACGTTATTAAACTTACTCAGTGGACTATCTAACCTTTTTCAATACACCACCCTTCCACATCTACACTCTTCCCTAGGGCCCTCACACCCACGGCACTATACGACAGGAACAAAAGATCTCCGTCAAAGAGCCTCTCTATGGGTGCCCGTCGGATATTGCACCGCCGACCCGACGAGGAGCAAACCCATATGATGAAGCAGGACACCTAGCTTGCTGGGTGTGTGAGGGTTTTAGTTCCAAAAGGGAGGTTCTCCCTCCCCTTTCAGTGTGCCTTCACCCATTGTTTGGTTCATCCCCTGCCCCCTTCCTTTAGCATCCTCTACTGGGGAACTGTGCACCCTTCTTTGTTTAGTTACACATGTAAAACAGATTTCGCAGTTTACGTTCTCCAGTGTTCATGTGCAAAACAATACGTGGGAAGTACCGTACACGTGCGGATATTACAACATCTTAGGAGCATCACACATGATGACCCTACATATCCGGTAGCGAGACACATGCCATAGTAGTAAGTCTCAAGAATTTTCTTTCTTTGTGATTGAGTGTCTCCAAAAACCTTAGAGGAGGGAACAGACAGCTAACACTCAGGAGATTAGAATCAAGGTATATAATCCTACTTGATTCCAAAATCCCAAATGGGATTAATGCAGACAAGGCACTTAATGTACATCTTTAACAAGCTCGCCCCTTGTCCTGCTCCTGATCTCTTTCCGTAGCATTAGGTTCTTACACTTGAGTCATTTTGTATAATTCTTTTTGCACATTTTTCACAATTTAAGTCAATACTTTATTCAGTAGTTGAGCGGGCATTCACTTTCAATTCACGTTCCACAATAAAGGAGAAAGAGATCCTGGGGTAATTGCCCACCTGGGCTTTATTCACGGTCTATTCCTTTATTACCCTACATGTATTTACATTTCACCTAATACTTAAAGATGCTGTTTATACGCATTAACTGTTAACCCCTTGCAGCTAAACCCGTAACCAACGCTGTTTTAATCACTGTGTATATTTGGTAATAAATATGAGGTTTGTTTAATGTCACAGTTTGCATATTTTTGATTTTTAACTAAATACAGTTGTGCCGATAGCACCATAGTCTAAAACAATGGTGAAATTATTTTTTCTTCGGTTTAATAATGCACTGTCATGGGTTAGCATACCAATTCTTCTATGTCCTTTGCCTGAACTGGTTGCTGTGACAACCTACTGAATGTGCTTGTTAATGTTAATGTTAAAAATGATTTATAAAGCGCACGTACACCAGATGGCTTCATGGCGCTGTAAAGGTTCAGAGATGGTAAACGGACAGCTTTAGTTATAGGCTTGTGCAAATAGCCACATTTTAAGGGATTTCCTAAATTGCATTAGCTCAGTACAGGAACGGATCTCCAACGGGAAAGTGTTCCACAGTCTAGGAGCAAGAGTGGCAAATCTACAGCCGCCATGACTGACTCGTCTGAATACGGGGATGGTAAGAAGTGTGAGGTGAGCAGAGCGGAGGTTCCGGAATATTAAGGTGTTAATAAATTTGGGGTTTTTACCATGCAAAGATTTAAAGATGAGGCAGCCCACCTTAAAGGCACAGCGTTGAGGGATTGGGAGCCAGTGAAGTGTCCTCAGCAAAGGGGTGGCAGACTGCCACCTGGGTTGATGCATGATCAATCTGGCTGCCTGGTTTTGGGCCATCTGTAACCGTTTAAACAGACAGATAGGCATGCCCAAGTATACAGAGTTTGCATAGTCTAGGAGAGACAAGACTGTGGCGACCACCACTTGGATCAGGGCTTCCTGTGTGAAAAACCAATGTATCTTTTTGATCTTCCTTATTTGAAATAAACATTTGGAGATGACCGTGCCAACCTGGGTTTTTAGTGACAGATCATGGTTGAGGGTAACTCCTAATGTTTTGGCCGAGTGGGAGGGGGAGGGAGAAGGACCTAACTCTGAAGGCCAGTAATGAGGACCCCCAAATTTAAAGCTGTCCCCAGTGAGAAAAAGTTCCGTCTTCCCAGGGTTTAACTTAAGGTGGTTCTGGTCCATCCACTGTTGGATATGTAACATAGTGGCCTAAAATTCGGTGATGGAACTGTGGGAGTTATCAATCGGGAAACCAGTTGTAGATCATCTGCATAGTTAAAAACTGTCACTTTCCTGTTTTTAAGGGACTGGATTAAGGGGAGGATGTAAAGATTGAACAGATGGGGAGAAAGAGCGGAACCTTGTGCTACTCCACAGTTGGTTTTGCGTGGTGGGGCCATAAAGTTGCCTAGGCAGACGGCCTGGAAGTGATCCTCCAGGAAGGAGGAGAGCCAACAAGCCGCAGTACCCAAAATGCTGGCTTGTTTGACACGGTCGACCAGGGCAGCATGGTCGACCGTGTCAAAGGACCAGTGATTGAGGAGAGCGTTTATCCGCACCATCACGGAGAGTGTCCAGGACAGCTAAGATGACAGTTTCAATAGAATGGGCTGGCCGGAAACCTGCATGATAGGAATTGAGATATTTAGATTCTTCCAGGAAGGCTGGCAGACATTTGGCCACGTGAGCCTCTAGCACTTTTGCTAAGAACGGGAGTAGGGAGATGGGACGATAATTAGGTAAAAGTCTAGGATCAGCACCGGGTTTCTTCAGAAGAGGGACCACAGTGGCTTTTTTAAATGCTTTAGGAACTTGACCGGTAGTGAATGACTCATTCAGAAGTGTCAGTGCTGGGCCTGGATAGACTGATAAACAGTCCTTGAGTATGTGGGGTGGGCAGCAGCCAGAAGGAGCTCCAGATTTGACTTTTACGAGGAGCTCCTGAAGAATCTCAGTGCTAATGGGGGGAAACAACTGAGGGTGCATTTGTTACTCTGTATAGTGGTAGCGGGTGACATGGAGGGGTGCAGAGGAATGCTGGCTTTGATGGTACTGATTTTTTCAATCAAGTAATCATTTAGAGAATTACAGAGAGCTAGAGAGGGCATCACTTTTGTAAGAACCCTGTCTGGGTTGGACAGTTCATTCATGATAACAAAGATTTCTTTGGAGCTTTTGTTAGAGTTAAGAATGCGTGAAGAGCAATGAGCATCTTTCGCTGTGATGATAGTCTTCATATATTCTTTCTAGATGATATGTACAGCAGTTTCTTGTCAGGGGAGGATTTCCATCGCCACTGCCTCTCTAGTTGGCGTAAGGCCAGTTTCTGGGTTTTAAGTGCAGAGGGGAACCATCTCTGGGCGTTGGCACGTCGGGCTAATTTGATTTTCCTAAGAGGTGCGTGCATGTTACTGGCCTCAAGAAGCCATTGGGAGAAGTTTGCCTCAGTGTTGTTGATGTCATTTCCCGGGGACGGGGTGGTGTTGGTCAAGGTGTCGAGAAAGTCTTTTTTATTGAAGGCATTCCATTTCCTGGCATAGCCACCTTCAACTGTTCTGATTTTATGAAGAGTCGGCAGTATGATCATGAAGTTTAGAAGATGATGATCACTCCAGATGCAAGGGTCAATTGTAGGGGTTGAAGTGGTCATGCCATTAGTCCACACTTGATCTAGGATGTGCCCCTTCACATGGGTGGGAGAGGAGACTTGCTGTGTAAAATTTAAGTTAGTAAGGAGATCGGACAGCTCAGCCGATTGAGGTCCTTCAAGGGGGTCATAGTAAAAGGGGGTAATGTACCAATTTTAAGGTGTCCGGGGAGTAGGTAATAGCTCGGGCATACTGCCTGGGCCCTGGGTCTGGATGGGTGCTGACGGGCCCAGATAGGCTTGTCTTTGGCACGCCCGCTGCGCGCGTCCGCTGCGCTTCTGCGCTGCTGGTTGCATTTGACTCCGGTCCCCGCCCACAGCTCCGCCCTCTCGCCACCCGATTGGCTGTTGCAGGAGGAGTCACTCGAGGCAGCAGGGAAGCCGGAACAGCCGACTTATGCGCAAGGTCAATAGCTTGTAATAGTTTTAAAGACACAGGAAACACAGTAAAATGATTCTAGCAGTGCAAATTTTCTTTTCTAAAGTTTAAAATTCAGCTTTTTGGCAGCCTAAGCGAACCAGTCATTAGAGCCTAATGGCGATCTCCTGCGCTGCTGGCTGCATTTGACTCCGGGCCCCAGCCACAGCTCTGACCTCTCACCACCTGATTGGCTGTTGCTTGAGATATATACTGAGAAATTTTAAAGATACCTGATGTAGAGAACAAGGCGGTATTCCCCCACTCACAAGTTTATGTATTTATTTTACAAGGGGCGGAGGGGGCAGCCACTGCAAGACCACAGGAAGGAAGATGGGCCCAGCTTCAACACCACAGAAGCCTGGTGGGAGTACCCGGCTCTGACACGCACATTACATCTCACCACCACCAACCCAGCAGCACAACTCACATTCCATACTCAGAGGGTGGCAGTTAGACACGAGAGAGAACTCCTAATGGAAACTAAGAGTTACTAGTCCGAGTCAAAGGGAGCACGAGGAGAACCCAAGCAAACACAGCAGTGTTGCTGCAAACAAAAGGAGAGGACACAAAGCATACAACATGGAGAAACAGTCTAAGAATATGACAACAGAATTGTACTCGAGTTAGGAGCACATGCACTTGAAACCGAGTCTATCGGTTTAATACAGACATGCCAACCCTCCCGATTCAGGCGTGAGACTACCGATTTCAAGGCTAGTCTCCCGCCTCCCAAATCCTGCAAGCAAAAACCAGATTCCTCGGGGTTTCAGCTGACAGGGCTTGGTATTGTGTAAAGTGCCAATTCTTCCAGTAATAGTCAGAGTGGCCATGCAGGGGCTCTAGAAGGGGTGAAAAAACAACAAAGCGTAATTAACAAGGGAATGGTCTTTTAAAGACCTGTGTAGTATTGAGGGGGGAGGTGGGCTGTGTGTGTGCGCACAGGAAGCTGTTTTTGCCCAGGCTGTCACACGGGGGTGGGGGAGCAGGAGCATGCACTGCCAGCAACCTGCCAGGCCACTGCACAACACTTTCATCACCCTCTCTCTGCCTGCCATTGCGCTCCATGATTCTGAAAGGTATGAAAAAAACGTGCATTTGTGTTTCAAATGTCAAATCCTGAAGCAGCACACTTCCAAAGCCCATACATGCCAGTAACCCGATTCAAGGCCCCATTCTCCCGATTTTTTTTTTATCTCCCTCTTTGCTCTTCTGAAATGTTGGCATGTATGGTTTAATAATCCCTTACACTGGGGCCGTTCACACGGTGGCGTTGCACTATTTTAAAGCAGCACAACAGTGCGGTGAGCAGTTTACAAACCATTATAAAAGATGTTCCAGACTGGTTTATGAGAACCCTGCCAGAGCTTCGGGGTAACCACTAACTATGTCCACGATTCCCATTTAGATTTTAGGTTAACTGTATTTGTGGATACAATTGAAAATCTGATGTACATCCGGTTTGCGGCCATTAGTGAACACCCAGTATTACAATGTGAGTTCTCATAAATCTCCACTAGGTGGCAACCTTGTATTTTCAAACGAGTATAATTGTATTCAATTACTAATTTACAGGAAAATTTAAATTGCACTTGAGCATCCGCTCATGATTGAATGCGAACTTATTTGCTATTTGATCAATGAATCTGCATTATCTATTGTTCATTAGTTTCAGAATATAACATTCTAAAGCACATAACACACACACTAGGTTTTACACTATTTCATATAATTCGTATATGTGTATAATCAATTTTTATTAAATTAATCAAATAAGTTGACTTATTTGTCATGTCGTTAATCGTTTCTCATATATATTACGTTTGCACTATTGCCCCTTGCCTTATTTTATCGCTCAGTACGAAGTTCAACCTTGTCTCCCTGGTCAAGAAACACTAGTTGTGAAATAGCCGCCTTAGCCCCACCTTGTCACTATGCATACGTTCAGTAAACTTTTCACCAGTTTTAGGCAATTGTGATTTGTTTTTAGACTCTTCAAACAATATACGCATCTAAAGCAGTGAATTTTAACGGGTAACTTAGAATCGGTGCACGTGTGCAAATAATGTTAACAGTAGGTTTTCTAATGCTGCCTACTTCGATCCACAGCATTGCAAAGTGTTGTGAATTGTAGGAACACTGTTCATGTTTTATGCTTGAAAAGATATGTACATTAAACTATTAACTTTTTACGCCTACAGTTTGCGCCTGAATAACAGATGCCTGGCCACGTCCATTATTAGTGCGTTTAATGACCATGTGTAGTGTTAAAACCTGTAATTTACTCATACTTCGCGGTTTCAGAGTCTTTTTAAAGTTGTAATGTAGAAAAGTAGGTCTGAGATGGGTAGCTAAGCTGCAATCTAGTGTCTTACAAGCCCACCACTACTAACGTCTTCGCGTTTCCCCAACAACAAATAATGGATTTTCAACCGTGCCACAGAATTTAAGAAATGCAATACAATTTAAGAATATAAGAATTTAAGAAATGTAGATACAAATTGCCAAATTAGAGGACCTGTTTCACAAAGCAGCTCGTAAAATTCAGAAATATATTCCTTAACATTTACTCCCATGTTTGAATTAGATTAAAGGCTTTTTGAGTGCCAACACAATCACTGTGGTACTCCTGGAAACCTACTACACTCCTAGAATACCAGAAGTCCTCTTACAAAATGTATTCATGAAGATGTATGCGATATATCTGTAGAGCAAACCTAGCCAAAAGGCAATGGAGCATTGTAGCATGGTCAAAGACAAGCAGGAAGTCAACAAGTAAGAGAGAGAGCTGGTTTGAGGACCAGTCATGCATTATGATGCAGAAATTCTTTAAAGGGGTGAGTTTTCAACTCTTTCTTAAATTGGCACAGTGTTGGGGCAGTTCTGATGGATACGGGGAGGTTTTTCCAGATCCTAGGTATATAGATGAAAAAGGCCCAATGCCTTGTTTTTTCTTCTTTACACTTCTTCGCCTGGAGTCTGATGAGAACCACGAGGGATGATGAGCTTGTCTGCAGGATAAGATGACGGCTGGTAGTGATGGCTTTGTGAATGAGGCAGCTGGTTTTAAAGATGGTGCAAGCGATAAGGTGAGCCAATCGTGTTTCATCAGGATGGAGGGTGACCATATTTCTTCAAGCCTCTTGTAAGATAAGCTGTTGCGCATAGTTTGCCCTTAAGGGGTTCCAGTGTAGAGTCTTGGAAGCCACGGATCACACGTTACCACCATTCAGATGCAAGAGTAAAGGAGCTTGAACATCAGTTGTGAAGTCTCTACCTGAAATAATTTGTTCCACTTTCCTTAGCAGAGAGATCTGGTTTCAGGCCACCTTTTGTTTTTGGTAACGTGCTCCTAGAGGGTGAGGTTGGGGACCTGGGTGAATCCAAGCAACTCAGCTTTCGGTTAAAGTTGGGGTTCCAAGTTGTCAAGAATCAGGTCATCGAGTCAGATTTGCACAGTTCCTGGTTCGCTGTTCATGACAAATAACAAGAATACTATCTTGGTCGGGTGGAGGTTCAGCAGGCGCTGGACAACCAAGTCTGAATAATGTGCAGGGAGCATCTGAGACACTGGATGTCTGAAGCAGAGGAGACTTTCAAGCAGAGCTGTACAACATCAGCATATTGGTGAATGCTGATGTTATCTGCGAGTAAAGAACCAACAAGCTCCTGTATAAGGGTTAAAATAATAGGGAACAGTATGGAATATTAGGGAACTCTGCAAGTGACACAGATCTTTTGGGACTCAAAGGTGCCCCTGTGAACAAAATATTGCCAGATGGAAAGGTAGAAGGAGAACTAGTATAGGAAACGGGAAATTTATTTGGAGTGGATTTTTGAAGCAGGGTCTAGTTTTACCATATAGTGCCTCAAGCCCATTCTCTCCACACCTGAAGCATGAGTCTCAATTGTCCCTGCCAGCCCATAGACAGGGTTGTGCTAAAATTCATACTGCCTTGAGTGTCTACAGAGGCAGTAGGCCTCACACCCTCCTGTAACCTCAGATGTATCTCTCCTATGAAGGCGAATAACCTCAGGTCTTTCTGATTAAGGAGTGGGGGCCAACTGGGACTTTCCGCACCTTTGGAAACTTAAATAGTGACAGGGCTTAAAATAAACAATACTCTTAAAAGGAGCCTCCACCTTAAAGGTGCCACAAAGTGTTTTTGATAAAAAGTTCAAATTTTAGTTTGTTCTGCGGTCAAGCACCTGCCAAAATTAGATCTTGTGGTCAACTGTTTATCAATTAAAATGTATAAAAGGACTGTTTACTCAACAATTCGTTGACCACCATGTACAGTGTACCTTTTGTCACGTCGATGGTGCTCCCGGTTAACTGTTTTATTTAGCATTTTTGATTGAGGTTGCAATGCTTCATTGTACTTTGATGTTCAGTTTCTCTCTCTCTCTGTCTCTCTTTCTTTGCATTGGCGTGATTTTGAACTTACTAGAATTCATGTTTTTGTTCCCAATCTGCGAGGTGTCTTTGACACTTATTACCTACTAGAATGCATAGTAATTTTTGATTAATGATGTGTCTGACATTTATTGTCTTAACTGTTTCTTGAATAAATAGTGTCACTCGGACTCAGTTCCTGCATTTCACATGTGTCTTGTTATTTTGGATAGCACATTTCTGCGGTAAAGTATGTTAAAAATTACCGACCAACAGATTACTAACTCAACACAAGGAGTAATCACAGATCTAATCAGAGTGAACCTTTCAAAGGCACTAAATTAACCTTAACTCAGCCCCCTGGTACCTATAGAATAGAGCAGACCGGCTTAAGTTAGGGAAATGTGTATGGTATTTATAAAGCACCAAAACAGTATTACAGTCAAAATATTAAAAAATCAAAATCCCAAACCGAATTAGATCAATAGAGTAAACTATAATGAAGAAAATTATACCAAAAATGACAAAAAATCCAATTAGTGGAACTGGAGATATGAATTGTTAAAGTTTTAAGTAGAAATTGTTGCGAAAAGCACTAAGCACCAATGATAGTCTATGTTCGTGGTAGACCGAAATCCAGGTGCAATTTTGTGCCGACAGCGATGGAGCAGAGGTTGGATACATCAACCAGGTTCATTCTGGTCAAAGATTTTACCGTCTGATGTAGTCTTTTAAGTCCCAATATTTCAGGGTTTCTGGAGCACAGGCTTCTGGGTCAAATCTAGGGCTCCCAGGACCGCAGGGCAGCACTTACGGGTCAGGACTCATTCCAGCAGAGGCCACCAGCAATGTCCTGACTAGGTCCAATTGCCACCGGTCAGCTGGGCATTTCATGGAAAAGGTCTCTTGAAGTTTATTGTGTCCAGGTAGCCACATATGAGTTTAGCCAACTGACCTTTGGAGTCTACTTGTTTCGCTGGGTACGAGAGGGTCCTGTCCTTCAGGATTCCTCTCAGGTCACAGACAGCAGGTCACGTCCACTTCTGTTCTTCCACAGGTCCAGCAAGTGTTTTTAAGTGGGAGCCTTGAGGTGCCACATTTATACCTTGCACCAACTAGTGGGTGGAAAGGACTCCTGGATGCTCCCTAATCAACTGGGTAAAGGTTACTTGGGCCAACCATACCCACTTTTTTAGTAGTTCCTGTTTGCCTTACAACAAACAGATCCAAAATGTTGTGTATCAGGGCATCTTCAAGATGGTGAAAGTATTCAGCAACACTAAACTTGGGCTCTCAGCTCAGGGTGTGAGTGGGTAATGTGCTATGGAAATCCTAGTAACCTCCTACATACAACATTAAAATCCAGTTTGAAGCAGGCACTGTATCCACAACATACCAAGAGACAGAAATCGGATAGGAAAAAAGCAGGGCCCTTCAGCAACCAGACAGGTGACACATAAGAATTGTCTTGGCATTCTGTTCCCTTCCTTTCAAGTATGCCCCAAGTGTTACATATGGCTCAACAGACCTGTCAAAGCAGACTTTGAAAGTGTGGTGTAACAGCCGCCACTCTATCCTGTGGAGTTCAGAGGAGGATCTCTGCCCATTAAGACCAACCTATTGTTTGCTCCTGGGAGGCATTTCACACCTATTCCTGGGCAAAGTACAGGCTGGGAATTGCTAAGGAGTTAATGCAGATTCTCCTCTAGGCACATCAGGTAGGCTTTCTAAAGTTACTTTTCTTATTATTTTTTACAAATTCAAGTTCACAATTGAATTGGGTTTTAATAACTATTAAAAATAGTGGTTTCATAATTTTTCTAGCAGGTCACTTTCTATGAGTTAACAATATTAGTATTTTAACCTGCACTTTGGTTTTCTTCACGGAACAGCTAGGCCTGCCATAGGATAACAATCTTGTGAGCCATGTCACTGTAGGAGTACGCTAACATTTATTTTCTACATGTCTCACTTTTAAATAGCATGCAACCTACCTTGTGGCCTACAAGGGGTGACTTATTGGTATTTAAAAGGGAGGTTTTTTCCTTTCAAAAGGATTGTTCAAGCAGGTTGCACTGTAGGTTTTTCACTGCAGCAGTCAGGCTACAGTGGTAGGCCTGAAGCTGTGTCTTTTTAGGTCGAGCCAATCCCATTCCGCAGGAATGGATAGGGGAGAATTTTAGTGTGCAAAATAAGTTCTCAAACCATCGGGCGGATTTCCAACAGTTCACGTGAAATCATGTGAACACAAGCACGGGCATTTCCCCACATCAAAGCCATCAGCCTCCCTCCCACAGGCTCCCCCAGTGTGCGCAGTGCTCGCTGGCCTCACTTCTCCTCCCCCCTAATTGCTTGCACTTTCACAGCCACCAGGCCGTGAGCTACATCAAAGGGTTCCGCTGCCCCGCCCCCTGCTTCACGGCCGCTTCTCATTTCTGCCCGTCAAGCTTGTTGTATCGGCGGGCTTTAACTTTAAGTACGTGTTTCCTCATTAGTTCTTCAGATTACGCTTATCCTACCTCCAGAGCGTTTAGTGGTACATATCATTTTATTGGGTATTGATTCTTTCGCCCTCACCCTTCTGTATCGTTAACCTAGTTAAATACCTACACCGAAGTCATCGGAATTTATAAAGCCACCCCTTCAGGTTCTCCGAAAAAGTCACAGTTGAGAACGCCACCCCTTGCCTTGCACCTGCGGCTCGTCACTGTGCGTTTAAATACACCTCCCCAGACAGTGGCCATGACGGAGTTATGCTATTGAATTGCTATACCGCTAATATAGTTAAGCAGAAAATACATAATAAAAGGAAGCACATGATCGTTTGTAGTGTGCCAAGTCTTCTTTTACATTGTGATTGAAGACGCCACATCATAATGTGGAGTGGTGTGGCTCACTGGTTAGAGGCGGCAGACCCGTAAGCAGACGACGGCCCGGGACCAGGGCTCGATTCCTGACGTGGCAGGGTCGTGGACCAGGGTCAGCGGGCTCGATAATTCTCGCCTCGGTGCCTACTCCAGTCAGGGACCACACTCGGCAACTCTGGGCATTAGCTTGCCTCATCTTCACAACGGCCCCCCCCAGACCGCTGGGGATGCTTGGTCGCACCTTAGAGATACCCATTAGGGACCATCTCTCAGGGTGAGCCAGGACGGATTCCCCAGCGGTCGAAGCGTGGAGATACTCCTCCGGGAGTCGATCCTAGCGCTATATATAATGCGCTGCTCGTAACTAGTTTTAAATGTCGACATATTTTAGATAGAGGCACACCGAATACTCCATAAACGACCTCCATAAACGACGAAAAAAGTACATTACCCTGTGTTGTGCCACCAAAATACCCAAAAAGTATTTTGCTTCATGAACATTCTGTAAATCAAATACGGAAATTGAGCACTTTAAAATGGCTGCAAGCATATCGTGCAGCGGATGCGCACAGGCCAGCGACCGCCACCTATTTAAATGGTTTACAGCATGTTCCGATTCCACGCTCCTCCTCCCCTCTGCAGAAAATCTTCCTCTTCAAAGGAGAGATTTTGTTTCTATTTAAGGGACACAAAACCAATTAACTCCTAAATTGAGTTATAATTGTTGTTCTGACATTCTTGAGCTCATTCATACCTCTCCCCCTTCGTCCTGCGCCCTCCACCCCCATCCCTCCTCTCCGAAACACCATGGACGATGGTGTAAGCACACTTTTCACGGTCGCCAGGCCGTGTCTCGCATTTCTCTTCCCCCCCCTCCCCACAGCAATGCCAAGAGGTTGTTATTTGTATGTTGCTTACGTTCTCGCCGCTTTTTATTGCAGTTGTGTAAGTAATTGTAAGCGTATTTCTTATCTGTCTTGATTGTTAAGGATTTTATGAATCCCTCAGCTCTATCGCAAGAGATCCCTCCATCGCAAGATCTCTGTAATGCGATATCTGATTACTTCGAGAACAAAATCCTAACCATTACTAACACCTTTCCATCAGGAACCACAACAACAATGGATGATGAAGAGATAGTGAAGATGACCTCCTCCCTCCGTCTTGATGAGTTCGCCCCAGTATCCCTGGAGGAAACTGCTAAAGCTATCTTAGCCAGCAAATCAGGTTCCCCCTTTGATCCCTGCCCCCCTCCGGTGTTGCATTATCTAATAGAGATGGCTAATCCTATGATTAACAGTATCATCAATTCCTCTCTAGCAACAGCAAGTATCCCTAACGATTGGAAATTGGCAGCTGTCAAGCCACTCCAAAAAAAGGCCCTAGCCGATCCTACTACCCTTTCCAACCTACGTCCGATTTCCTTGTTACCCATTCTATTCAAGCTGACTGAAAAGTTTGTCAACAGTCAACTGACTAACTTTTTGGAGAAGAATAACGTTCTCCACCCTAATCAGTCAGGATTTCGGTCAGAACATTCTACCGAATCAGCTTTATTATACACCGCTGAAACCTTAAGAGCAGCAATGGACCAAAGAAAACAGGCCGTCCTTATCCTACTTGACCTGTCGGCAGCCTTCGATACCGTGTCCCACAACATCTTATTGGACCGGTTGGCTGCCGCAGGGGTAGGAGGACAGGTGTTGGCCTGGTGTAGGAACTTCCTCACTGACAGACGCCAAATAACAGTGCTAGGCCCATATCAATCTGAGGCTAAATACGTCAGCTCAGGAGTGCCACAGGGCTCTAGTTTGAGCCCTGTCCTTTTCAATCTATATATGGCACCTCTGATGAATCTGATCGCGTCATTCAGGATCAGTTCTATTTCTTACGCTGACGACACCCAACTGATTTTGTTGTTGGACAGGGAACGGCCAGGAGCCGAGGAAGACCTTAGGGACTGTCTTGCAGCAACATTTAAATGGATGAACAACAACCATTTAAAGTGCAACGCCGGAAAAACGAAAATTTTACCTATAGGGACCAATAATCCTTTCTCCCCTATAGCATGCTGGCCAGTAGATGCTGAAGTCCCACCCAACACAATTGCATCCGCCCGTAATCTAGGCATAAAATTTGACAAACACTTATCCTTCAAACCCCAGGCTGTAGCAGTAGCAGGCATGTGCTTCCAAATCATTAAAGCACTTAGGAAGTTCTTTGATCTTCTCCCTCTTTCGGCGAGGAAAACAGTCGCAGTAGCCTTAATAAATTCTAGGCTGGACTATTGCAATGGACTTTATGTTGGAGCAAACAAAATCGTTCTCCACAAATTGCAGATGGTCCAAAATGCGGCAGCCCGCCTCGTACTGCGTTTGCCCCGTAGATCGTCAGCCTCAGCAGCCCTCAACACTCTACATTGGCTGCCAATAGGGAAGAGAATTTTATTTAAACTTCTCTTAATTACCTTCAGGGCATTCCACCAACGTGGCCCAACCTACCTACGAAAGGGGTTTAAAAGATACTATCCAGCGCGTTGTCTGAGATCCGCAAGCCAGAATTTACTTACTACTCCTCGGTTCAAACTGGCCACAAAGGGTGGCAAATCCATCTTTGTGCTGGGCACTAAGGCCTGGAACAAACTCCCTCTCTCCTTGCGGTCTTTTTCCCAAGAAGCTTCCTTCAGGAAGGCATTGAAAACCTGGATCTTCTCTCTGCCTGACGCTTTGTGCAGGAACCTAGTGTAATGGTTGTGCAGAAATTAGGACATCTTTTCCCTTTCCAACTCCTCCATCTGGGTTGTGTAAGCGCCAAGATACTCCTTGGAGTGGAAGTAGCGCGGTAGAAATGTCCATTACATTACATTACATTACATTACATTTTGTTTTAACTGTGTTTAATGCCCCCTAATTATGTTATTTTTGTAAACGCGTTTTCATGTCGATATTGCGAAGCGCTTTCGTTCGCTCAGGGCATGTAGGCACTTTAAAAAAACAGAAAAAAGAAATAAATATAGTTGTTCACAGAACGGAAATAAATTAGTTGCGAGTGGTATCAGAAAAGTTATGATTTTTTTTTTAGCAGTTACATCGCTGTATAAGCCTGGGCAGGAAAGAGGACAGTATTAGCCGGCTTCATGGTATATGCCACCGGTGTCGGCAATTCAATATCAAAACTTCACCATGGCCACCGGATGTCACATAGTCAACTAAGTTCTGGGGTGATGTCTATAAACGCGCAAGTACACGCCTGGGGAGGAGTTCAACAATTATATTCCTTTTGACAACCTGAGCGTTGGCTTTATAACATTTTGATGATTGAGGTGCGCAAGGTCAGTGAGATCTGGAGGTGTTTTCAATGCTGCAGCGTCTCTATTGCTTGTTGCTTCTTTTTAACATAATACGGGCATATGACATCAAGGGGGGGGTCTTCTTTTAAGAGAAGAATAGTTAATCGTTTCAAAAGGAATCCTCATGCTGGCATTAGCTCTGTGTATTGATTGAAACAAATCTGTTGTATATCCTGTGGCAGCATTCGTGACAACGCATAGCTCTCTGTGTTTGCATGCAAAAGGCTCCGAGTCATCTTCATGGTAGAGATTAGCTTCAATGTATCGGAGCAGTTATCTTTCGCTCCGCTTGGGGTTTATTGTTTGCAGCCTGTGGTAAAACATGCAGCATTGCAGAAATATATACTTTTGCATATAAAACATTTTTGTGTATGTGTATAGTGGATTTACAGTTTATTCCTTATTACAAGTGACAGTGTATCTGAGCAGTTATTATTGGCTCTACTTACAAATAACTCACTATAGTTTGTGACAGCCATCTGATATCATCATTTGGACACAGAGCATCGGAGCTTTCAGTCACTGCAGCCTCAGCACATTGGTTTCTCCCCCCTTCCACAATGCAATAAAGTTGTATTTGTTTCCTTCTATATTATTTGCATGTGTGTGCCGATAAATGCAAGTGAGAGCTAGAAATAGAGGGTGAGTTTATTTGTCGCTATACCTGTGATACTGCACTACTTCTGTCTCGCTTTAAATCGGCTGAAGTCTTCTGATTAAACAAGGGAGAGTTTTTTTATTTATAGATTAGTATTTTAATGCTTGCATGTAAACATAAGCACAAGATTTTGCAAACTTTAAACTTAACATGGTCTGCAGGTTCAAGCGATTTCCCCCATAGATTGTTGTAATGCGCAACGGCTCAGGGCATGGACTCTGAAGGGCTGCCCTTTCTATGAACTCTGAGGTGAAGGGTCTCTGCTTTTCCTGACTTTGCTAATGCTTGTTTCTTGCACTTTTATTCCCTGATCTCCCACCATCACTCCTACCCCACACATGGACCTCCCACAACCCCTCTTCCCCGATCTCCCACCATTACTCATACCCCGCTCTGTGTTTTTTCTTGCAATTTTATGTAGCACGACCTCGATCGGGAGGCATTGGAGCACTTTACACGAGGACCACTTACATTACACAAGGACGTAGTCTGCAGCTCTGGCCATAATGCCTTATCTAACCTCTCCTTTTTCGCTTTGTCCTCCTTCGCAACCTTTGCTCTTCTCTCCCCTCTCTGTTGCTCTCCAACCTTTTAATAAAGCTTACAGCAGAGAGTATTCAACGCCCAGTATGTACAAGTTGAGAGTGAAATGATTTTACCTCTCTTCTTCTCTACGTCTTTTTCCTAACCTTTTCTCTGTGGCCTCTCCGCGCCATCTCTCTTCTCCCTCAGCCTCACCACCCTCACTCTTTCCACCCTCACTCTTCTCCCCCTTTTCCATCTCGGTTGTAGCCACTTTGCTCTCTCTTTCTTTCTTCTCTCCCCCACCCGTGTTCCTGTCACTCTTCTCGCCCTTTCTCCTCTTCTTTCCACCCAATACCATTTCAATCCCTCTTCCCCGATCTCCCATCATCACTCCTACCCCGCTCCGTCTTTTCTTGTTTTACAATGCTACATTCTTGAATACTATGCATTTAACAGACAACAGTCGCCAATGGGCCTGAAGCCAGACAGAGCCACCCTGCCATCCTGCTTGATGAATGGATTTGCATTTGCTCGTGAAAGCAGTAAACATGCCCGAGGCGCCAGCAGAGCTCAAGCCACTCGGAGGCATCCAGACACCTCCTTAAGGGTTGTTTTCCTCTGGGTGCCGAGTTATTTTACACGTAACTCCTAACATACACAAGGTTCTCTTTTATAGAAATATATAGTATCTTAAACATTAATGAGTTTGTGGTAAAATTGGAACGGCACTATGGTGGGCGCATCTAAGTATTTCCCCCTGTTAGCATTATGTTAGGGCTTTTAGCCAATGTAAGTTTTTTTTTCTCCCCAAAAAACTTTGTTTGTTAGTCACAGGCAATGTCAAGGAGGTTTTCTATTATTTTGCTTAAACGATATTTGTACCTTATTTTAAGTTTACACAGTACATTAGATGATTTTCTCTTCCTTCTCTCTTTTTTTTCTGTCACATTAGCGCAAAAGGTATATAACTTTCCATTATGTATCTTGAATGGAGATTAAAATTGCTCTCACATCTTTGGTCTCTTTGTCTCACACTCTACACATTTATTTTACACTTGTTATTTTTGCTTCACACTTTTTCTTTGGCACACACGTTACCAGCCGTCAGTGCACGCTTTCACCAGGCACACACACCACCAGCCGTCAGTGCACGCTTTAACCAGGCAGACACACAACGGCAGCTGTCGGTGCACGTTTTAACCAACACACTCCTTCAACCGTCAGTGCACACTTTCGCCAGGCATACACCACCAGTCGTCACTACACGCTTCCACCAGGCAAACACCAACAGCCGTCAGTGCACGCTTTATAGGCACACACACACACACCATTAGCGTCAGGCATCCACAAGAGTCAGGCTTTCACAAGCTTCAGGCATCCACAAGCGTCAAAAATCCACAGGCATCAGACATCCACAGGCATCAGACAATAGACATCCACAGGCATCAGACAACAGACATCCACAGGCATCAGACAACAGACATCCACAGGCATCAGCCAACAGAAATCCACAGGCATCAGACAACAGACATCCACAGGCATCAGACTACAGACATCCACAGGCATCAGACAACAGACATCCACAGGCATCAGACAACAGACATCCACAGGCATCAGACAACAGACATCCACAGGCATCAGACAACAGACATCCACAGGCATCAGACATCCACAGCCATCAGACATCCACAGCCATCAGACATCCACAGCCATCAGACATCCACAGCCATCAGACATCCACAGCCATCAGACATCCACAGCCATCAGACATCCACAGCCATCAGACATCCACAGCCATCAGACATCCACAGGCATCAGACATCCACAGGCATCAGGCATCAGACATCCACAGGCATCAGACATCCACAGGCATCAGGCATCAGACATCCACAAGCATCAGACATCCACAAGCATCACCCATCAGACATTCACAAGCGTCAGGCATCCACAAGCGTCAGGCATCCACAAGCGTCAGGCATCCACAAGCGTCAGGCATCCACAAGCGTCAGACATCCACAAGCGTCAGACATCTACAGACATCCTCAGGCATCCACAGGCGTCGGGCATCCACAGGCGTCGGGCATCCACAAGCGTCAGGCATCCACAAGCGTCAGGCATCCACAAGCGTCAGGCATCCACAAGCGTCAGGCATCCACAAGCGTCAGGCATCCACAAGCGTCAGGCATCCACAAGCGTCAGGCATCCACAGACATCCTCAGGTATCCACAGGCGTCAGGCATCCACAGGCGTCAGGCATCCACAGGCGTCAGGCATCCACAGGCGTCAGGCATCCACAAGCGTCCCTTTCATCAGCTCTCTGCCATCCTCGTTAGCTTCAAATGTTTCTGGTTCCTCACAAGGCCCCTCCAGCTCTCGCCTTGCTACATTTTACATTGCCACAGCACAACTGAACGCCACAACACCACTGAACGCCACAGCATCACTCAACGCCACAGCATCGCTCAACGCCACAGCATCGCTCAACGCCACAGCATCGCTCAACGCCACAGCATCGCTCAACGCCACAGCATCGCTCAACGCCACAGCATCGCTCAACGCCACAGCATCGCTCAAAGCCCAAAGCATCACTGATCGCCACAGCACCACTGATCGCCACAGCACCACTGATCGCCACAGCACCACTGATCGCCACAGCACCACTGATCGCCACAGCACCACTGATCGCCACAGCACCACTGATCGCCACAGCACCACTGATCGCCACAGCACCACTGATCGCCACAGCACCACTGATCGCCACAGCACCACTGATCGCCACAGCATCACTCAGCATCACTGAACGCCACAGCATCACTCAGCACCACTGAACTCCACAGCATCTCTCTGTGCAACCATTCAACAACTGGTTCAAATATGTTCTCTCAATGTTTCAAGCTTTATTACAAATGACACAAAAATATGTTAATATTTCTCTTCTGTTCTTGGATTTTTGTCACAATAAAATACACTGAACATAATCTTCGCAAAAGTTATTTACAAAAGTTTAAGCTATTGCCATAAATTACAATAACTTTTATTTAAGTATTAATTATTAAAAAAAATTAAAAGCCATTGTTATTTGTAATATCAATACATCTAAGTCACGTAAATACAACACATATTGCATTACAAATGCTACAGGTGTCACGTTTGCGAAAGTTAAAACTATTGGCATTATAAATGACAAAGCTAATAATTTCGCTATTTTCAAAACCAACACATAAAAAAAAATTGTCATTTACAATACCAATAGCTCAAACTTTCCTAATGCGAGACCTATTGTTGCAAATGCTTGTTTAATACTAGGGGATTTCTCCAAAGGGCGCCATACTAATCCCATTAATTGTCCCACATTAAAATCATGATGGAAATGAGGACTGTAGATAATGTGCCATTAAGTGCAATTTACAGTTGTATAATTTCACATATAGAGTCTAAAGGACTTTACTATCACAATTTTAAAATAAATGCATCTACATCCTTGCAGCGTTTAAAAATGGGGTCAGGTACACACACTTTTTGGCACGCCCCTGAACCAATAATTTAAATGAAATTAAACAAAGAGAAGGAAAGTATTACTGATAGCATTTTACATGAGAGAACTTTACAGAAACTGGTTAGTTCAATCTAGAGAAATAAGAAAAGTATAACAAAGGTGCTACAGGACTAAATTCTTAATAAAGAGAAGAAACAAATTCGTGTTAAATTGCAGGCTTATTTTTATAAAATTCATACACAATTTGGAACATACCTTCTTTTGCACATGCCAGGCCCCCAGAGCCTCCACCAATCACCAGGAGATCGTACTCATGACTTCCTGTCGAAAGAACACAAAAAGCATATGAGTTACAGAGAACACATGGCAAGAAACTAAACTTCCAAATCTGATGGACATTAGGAGATAAAATGTTTGACCAGTCCAGCCTAAAGGAATTAGAACATTAGGGAAGGAAACGAAACGAATGGTAATCAGAGTTGTTTTACCCCATTCTAAAAGGTGTGTGAGCTTTTAGAGTGCTCATCAAGACTCACCAAAAAAAGGTCTTGTTGCGAGCCTTTAGTTTTCCACCACAAACACTGGTAATCCCAATTTAAACAGTGGATATCCTGGTAATGATTAAAAATAAGCTTAGTGTTCCCTCAGTTAGTTGGTGTGTTTTTCCATCCGCTCTCAAGCCCACAACTAAGGACATCAGCAAATCACTTGGTTACAGGCCTCGGAGGAGCCAGGGAACACTGGGCTTGTTTGAGCTAGAGAGAACGTCTCTGTGCTGAGATTGAGAGTGGGTGGATAGGTTTGTCTAATGTGTTCTGTAGTGTTTGTAAATTAAGATTATGGGGGGATAGTTGTATGCTTAGCGGGCACTGCTTTACAATCCATTTCACTTTAATGCATGTTTTGGAAACGGTGGGCGGACTATCGGGGGCTGGACTTGGACCCACCGCCTGAGGAAGCCACCCTCCCGACAGTGTGAGGAGATTGACTATGAACAGTGACAGTTGGCACGATATGTGCAAGGCGTTGTAATGTACGTGTATTTCATGCTACAAGTGGGCGAATGGGCACGCAGGGAGGGCGCGGGGGTAGGTGGGGGGGTTGAACATTTACTACATCCTACGTTTGTCATGCCTAACAGGGGGCTTCCTTTTATGCTTCATTTGTTTTTCATTTGTTAAACTGTATCTGACGATTCTTGTGATGCATTGATGCAGGCAGTTGCCTCTGGGAGACAGAGCTATGCATAACATGTGAGTTCAGACAATAAAGTTTGTTGTGAAAAAAAAAAAAAACAACCCCCAAAATGCTGACTATTGTGCTGCGGGAAGCCATTCTTAGTGGTTTGACTGACAAGACCTGGTGGGAGGAGAAAGGAAAAGGAACTCGAAAGGTCAAGAGGTAGAAACAGAAGTTCTTACCTTTGTGATATTTACATTGTGTAACTGTTGTGAACGTATCTAGGACCCTAATTAAATATTCCCGATTTATGCCCTTATGTGGTTATAACAAATCATATCCTTATAAAGGCTTAAGAATCATATCCATATTTAGTCATAGCCAATGCAGTCCAAATACAGCAAGGCTACTTCCCTAGACTCCTAGAAAGTACAACGCGTTCTTTAAACAAACCAAACCTCCAGCAGCCCGGGAATTCCCCCTGCTTCTGTTTTGATTTGTCCTAGAATTCCTGAGAATCCTGAAAGAACTGCCAGTTCTTAGTGACAGTTCTTAGTGACGTCTTATGTCCAACCTTGCGTCAAACACGGCACCTTCCAGGGATAAATATACCAGCATTTGCCTTAAGCAAGCACACGTTGGTTTGGAGCAGAGCGGCTATCTACTTACCCAAAGCCCAGCTGATGCGAGTGCCGAAGGAAGCCGACACTCCCATTTGACGCACTAAGAGAGACGCTGTCTTTTCTCCTGCCGAGAAATCCAGCTCCATTGTTTCCAGTCACCCTTGCAGGTTGCTGGGAGATCGAATCCTGAGAAACAGAGACAAGACCTCCTTCATTCTAAAACCAAGGAACGGAGCCCTTAGAGAATTCTTGATTCAGATTCTTGGCAAAACTAACTTAACTTAAACTGCAGCTCACTTACTCCTTCCCACGTACTAGGCTTAGGTTAGGTACACTGGGATAGGCGTATTTTAGAAGCACGAGTTGAGTACGCTTAGTCAACTTTTATCATTGTATGTATTGTATATATTTTATCCGTTTTAAGTATCATATGGCTCAGAAACCATATAAATGCTTTTACAGTATTATTTCATAATACTCCTTTTACTGTACGCACTTTACTTTATGATGAGTATTGCAATTGTGGCAATTCATTTCTCTTGCATGAGAAAGAAGACTGCTCAATAAATAACAACTTTTATTGAAAACGCCCGTCTCTCTATTTCTCTGCACTCTGGTGAAACTAAGCATGCACGATTGACTTAGTGAAATAGCTATCTATTGTTTTCACACAACTCTGGAGATATACTCCTTATTCTGGAGGGAGCAAAGTTGTCATGTTTATGCGGTTGTCAGAAACTAATCCCTTCTTGTCTAATCAGGAAAGTTAACTCCTTCCTGTTCATTCGGGAAAGTTTCTAGTGACCTCTGAGCTAGCTGGCATTCATAATTAAGTCTAACATATTCAGTAGAGACCAAGTCGACCTCAGTCCTACGTCTAAACTACCGTTTATGTTATTCCAATGCGCAGAGCCTATTGGGAATATAGGAACTGCACTACATGTCGCCCAACGTTTGGTAAGGGGATAATCTCACGCAAGATACTAGAGTAATTCAGTTGTGCTTTTCACACAGACCCCTTTTCCCGTAAAAACTCCAATAGACGTCTGGAGTGGGTAAAAGGTTAATATCCGCCAGAACTTAGTAGGAAGAGATTCCTATGTATTCATTTTTGGTTTAGTCAACGTTGAAGGATACAGTGTTCCAAAATATTGTGCAACTAATCTTTGTTTCCTTGAAACTTGGTCTGCAAACTTTCATTTAACAATGTCAACTAACAGCGACAACAACGAAACCGGTGGAGCTGCAGTAGATGCGAATCAACCGGGTTCAGACGTTACAGGGTTTAATTAAAATGACCCGGATGCTATAATCATGCCGGTCAATATAAGAAAAACTATAACTATGAAACTTATAGAAAATGGAGTATCATCAAGAGGTGGTACTGTCATATTTGTGGTAGAGGCCCATGAATATCGGCAGACAGAGGTATTCTATTCCTGGATACATTTTCCAGCAGCACATGCTGTGACACGCGAGGTCCACTACTACAAAATAGAGGAATACTCTCCTTTCGAGGACGTTGAAATTCCACTAACATACCAAGAGCACCTGCTCTGTATTAATGGCGCCCTAAAACATCAAAATCACATTACCAGGCTCGGTCCACTAGGTAGACCAGGAGCCACATGGCCGGTTATAGCCAGCTACACACCACACCCCGACATTGAAAAAATGTCAAGCGAAGAACTCTTAGTTAAAATAAAAGAATTAACAAAAGCATATAGAGATTTAGTTCAATTAACAGTTGACGGTACAACCTACCGACTAAAAACACTAATTGAAAATCCTGAAAAAACTTTCATTAAAAATAATCTCAACTCTCAAAAGAAGAAGTGGGAGGCTAATAAACAAACCACTCCCAGAGAAAAACAGTTTCAGTCCAGAGGAAGGTCTCCCCAACAAAGAAATTGATCTCCAGAATGGGGGGGCAAGTCTCCACAACGGGAGCCCTCTGAAAAAAGATACAACCTTAGAAATAGGGACAATTTGAGAAAACCTGACAGATATCAAGATATTGATACACGTCCCGCTCAATCTCTTTAGACTTCCTCACTGAAATCGGAAAGAAGAGGACGGTCAGAACATAAAGAAGAGCACGTCAAGTCCAAAGACAAGGAACCTGCTCATCAAAGTAAAAAATTAAGATTTCCCAGAAAGAAGGTAGCCAGTATTAAAGTAAAACATGCCGAGAATTCTGAGGACACAACTGAAAAACGGAGAGTGGGCCTAGACAATGCTAGACAGCGCAGCAGAAGTGACCATAGCTTGCAAGATCCTGATGAATCTTCTGGAGACAGTGGACACGAATTAATACATTCAAGTGGAAACTGCAGACACCCGAGTTAGCGTGCCCCATCAACTATATGAAATAACATTACGTATAGAGGGAGATAAAACTAGGAAAATAAAAGGTCTCTTTTGGGAGAATCTATCTAAAGGTTATGATATCCTAGCAGAGAAAGACTGGCCACCAGAGTTTGTCAGGGAGTGCCCACATGGCGAAGAAATGATTATGCCTGCCTTCTCAAATCACATTCCAATTCAGAAAAAATACACATTTGCTAGAAAATGGGCAGTGGCCCAAGCCCCTGCATCATATAAAAATCATGTAGGATGGGATGAGGATTCTCCTCACCATAAAATCCAGTTAAAAAAATCAACTTACTTCACAGAGGCAGTATCCTGTTAAGCAAGAAGCTAAAAAACAAGTCAGAGAAATCTTAGATAAACTTGAATATCAGGGGGTGATTGAAACATGCACCTCACAAATGAACAATCCTTTGTTTCCTGTCTCCAAGCCAGATGATTCATATCATCTAGTTTTGGACTACAGACACCTAAACTCTTGCTGTAAAACTTTTGCAGTACAAAACTCACACAGTGCAGCATTATTTTATTTATTTATTTATTTTTGGAATTTTCATTGCGCATACAATTACTCGAAGGTGTCTCGGCGCATGTGTTAACTAGCGGGACCAAACAACAGAATTCACTGGTTAAACAGCCATGTCTTTAAGAGCCTACGGAAACTCATCAGGTTAGGGGCATTTTTGATAGTAAGTGGCAAAAGATTCCAGAGTTTTGGCGTAGCAACTAGAAAGCGTCTGTCTCCCCAAGTTGCCGTTCTTGTGCGAGGTACCGGTAGGAGGCAGGTGTTAGCAGATCTCAGCAGCCTTTTAGGGGTGTACAACTGAAAAGCCTTAGTCAGAAACTTGGGTCCGACGCCATGCACTGCCTTATAGGCAATGCAGAGGGTCTTGAATTTAATTCGGCTCTCTACTCTAAGCCAATGAAGCTGGCGAATGGCGAGAGTAGTAGGCTGGCGGCGAGGAATGTCTAAGAGAATTCTAGCAGCCGCGTTCTGTATAGACTGTAGCTTAGACAGCACAAGTTTCTGGGAGTTAAGAAATAGGGCATTTCCATAATCGATTTTGGAAAACACCAAGGTGGTAACTAAGGTCTTCCCAGCTGAGATGGGGAGGTAAGGCAGCAATTTCTTAATTTTCTTTAGAATAAAGAAGGTGGATGACACAACCTTGTTGACATGAAGGTTGAATGTCAGCTTGCTGTCAAAAATAACTCCCAGGTTCCTCGCCTTTTCCACTGGGACAGGTGGAGAGCCCAACTGGTTGGGCCACCAAATGGAGGACCATTCTGGGGAGAGATTGCCAAAGGTCATAACCTCGGTTTTGTCCGAGTTAAGCCTCAGGCAGTTGGAGGACATCCATGTACTGACAGCAAGCATAGCCTCCTGGAAATTGGCTGCCACCGCTGTGCCATCCTTGCGGATTGCCAGCACCAGTTGGGTGTCGTCTGCATAAGATGTCAGTCGCACCCCGTGGGCCTTTATTACCCTCGCTAAGTCCGCTACGTAGATGTTAAATAACGTAGGACTTAGCGAGGAGCCCTGTGGAACTCCACAAGGTAGTGCAGAGACGGGAGAGTAGAAGTTACCCAACTTGACTGTCTGGGTGCGGTCGGCCAGAAAGGATGAAATGAGGTCTCTGGCCGTGCCGTTTATCCCCAGAGCTGTGACACGGTCGACCAAAATAGCATGGTCGACCGTGTCAAATGCTGCGGACAGGTCCAAAAGAATCAGAATGGCTGCACCTCCCTGGTCCATAATGGCTCTAATCTCATCTGAGGCTTTTATTAGAGCGGTCTCGGTTCCATGTCCTTTCCTATAACCAAACTGCGTTTCGTCTAGAAGTTGGTGAATATCGACGAACTCTGAGAGTTGTTTATTCATCAATGCTTCGCATATTTTGGCAGGAAAGGGGAGACAGGCAATGGGTCTGTAACTGGCCAGAGCGGTGGGATCCAAGGAGGGCTTTTTTAAAAGAGGCTTAATTACTGCCTTCTTCCACGGGGCAGGATAATAGCCGGTTTGAAAGGCGGTGTTACAGATTTCCATCAGTGGGCGAGAAATCACCTCATTAGATTAGCCATCACTGAAGGAGGACAGGGATCCAAGGGGGAGCCAGACTTGGTGATGGAGATGAGTCTGCTAATTTGGTCTTGTGTGGTGGAAACGAATGAAGAGAGGGGGTCATGGTCCGTGACAGGTATTTCCTTACTACTGACAGTGGATCTTGTCCCTACATCCCCAGCAAAGGATGCATATATATCTGCCACTTTGGTGATGAAAAAGGTGGACAGCGCATTACAGAAAGGCTGGGAAGGTTCAACTCCAAGGCCCGAGGGAGGAGTGGATAGGGAGGTGACCACAGAGAACAATTCTCTGGCAGAGTTCCTGGCGTTATCTATTTGGGTCAAAAAAAAGGTCGTTTTTTGGGCAGTGATAGCCTTTTTATATATTGTCAAGGCATCTTTGTAGGATTGCTTAGCTATGGGGCAATAGGATTTCCTCCAACGTCTTTCTAGGTTCCTACAATGTTGTCGGTGAAGTCTAAGCTCTTCTGTGTACCATACCGCCGACGGAGATCTTCTGTTAGGTCGAATAGACTTTTCCGGGGCTACCTGATCAGCAGCGTTCTTGATCCAACCTTGGAAGTCGGAGGCTGAAGGGACGAGGTTGGATCCTCTTGTAGAGGAGGATAGTGTCAAGATATCTACCATCTGAGGGATGTCAGCAGTCTTCCAGGCGCGAGTTCCTACCCTGCTGGGTGGCCTGGAGAGGGGAAGATTAACCGGCCGGGTATGAATACCGAAGATAATAGCGCTGTGATCAGTCCACGTAAGGGGCAGAATATCTTGTACAGAGATGAGAGCGTTATTGGTAAACAAGCCATCTAATGTGTGTCCCGCCTGGTGGGTAGTTCCCTTTACCAATTGTTGAAGTCCTAGGGTTAGGAAATCAGCAGTGAGTTGAATGGTGTCGTGGTTTCCCTGTTCCTCCAAAGGGAAGTTAAAATCTCCCAGTATCGTGTAATCAGTCGAGCCTATAATGTGATCATTTAGCTCAGGGAGGGAGCCAAGAAAGGAGTTTCGAGGTCCAGGAGGTCGGTATAGCAAGATACCTTTGAAGGTTTGTTTACAGTTAATGTTGATAGCAAAGGTTGCCGCTTCACACTTAATGGATTGAATGGGGTCAAGCGTAGTGCGGTACGGATTTTTATAAATGATAGCGAGTCCTCCACCTCCTCCTATTTGTCTGTCATGTCTCACAACACTGTAGCCATCAGGGGTTGCCTGGAAAAAATCAGGTCCTGAACCCGCATCTCCCCAGGTTTCGGTGGCAAAAAGAAAGTCAAGATCGTGAGCAGTGATGAACTCACTGATATACAGACTATGGCATGGAAGGGAGCGCGTATTAATAAGCGCTGCTCGGCAGCCGTGGAAGGAGGTGATGTTCACATCCTGAGAGCATGTATTAGAGAGGGCATCAGAAACTGACGAATCTGACAGACATGGGGGCGGCAGTTGAAATTGGCATCCAGAACACGGGGCGGGGATAATACCCACAGCAGTTGAAAGAGGCAAGGGGGTACAAAGTTGACAACCATAGCCAGGGTTGAGCAGTCTAAGTTGTTTCGAAGAATAACGTACTGAGGGGCCAGGGGTCATGGCCCTGGGCTGTGTCCGGTCGCGGACGGGCGCAGATGGGCTTGGCTTAGGTGCGGCTTCGGCGCGCGTCCGGCGCGACCGCTGCGCCAGCCCGCTGCGCCGTCTGGTCATAATGCTAGTTATATATTAATGAATAATATTGTTCGCAAGAAATATAAAACGACATTAGATATTTCAAATGGTTTCTTCTGTCAAAACTTAGCACCTGAAAGCAGATATTTGACCGCTTTCTCCAGCATGGAGACCCAAAAACAATGTTGTTGTCTCCCACAGGGATTCAAGAACAGCCCAGGATTATTTTCAGCCAGGGTAACTGAGTTACTACAAATATATGATGATGAGGCATTATCTTATGTCGATGACATCTATCTTACAGACGATGACCTGCAGACTCACTTGAAAAGAGTGAACACCATCATATTTGGGATCGCATCTGAAGGGTACAAATTTAACTTTAAAAATCACGAATTGCCCCTCTAACTGTCCTATTTTTAGGATATGAATTATCAAGTGAAGGCAAAAGCCTAGCAGACAACTTCTTAGAGAAAAGTGCAGTACTCCAAGCTCCAAAAACGCTGAAAAACTTACAATCAATTCTAGGTTTCCTGAATTTTGGAAGAACATACATTCTAAATTATGCAGAGAGGGTTAAACCTCTCTACAAACTAATAAAACCTGATTTTAAACCAGTTAATTGGACTCAAAAGCACACAGAAATTTTAAGATCATTACAGACAGACATGTTAACTAAAACAAAATTGCAAACACGCGCATACGAACGCAACCTTGTAATCAGAGTCATCCCAGGAAGATGCGGATTCACATACCTGACCTCTAAAGAGGGAGAAACTGTACCAATAGCTTACAAATCACACTTATACACACAAGCGGAAATTAAATTCAGTTAGACTGAAAAAATTCTAACTGCGGTTCAAACTGCTGTAGCAAAAGAAAGAGCCCTAGCCCAAGGGAAGAGGATATCTGTTTTAACAGCAGTATCAGCCCTTGAGGCAGTAACAAGACCAGGCATTCTAAATGCCATAGCTCTAGATCCAAAATGGATACAATGGGAAAATTCTCTTGCTACAGAAGACGTGAAACACGCTTTTGATCCGAAAATGAAAAAACTAGAAGATCTGGAATACCAACATGAATGCCCTCTGTCAATCGAAATTCTGCTTCTCGGACTGTACACCTGTGTAATCTACACGGACAGATTTGCACAACACTACGTTGTGGAAAAACAAATTTACAATGCTGCGTGCGCAATTGTTAAAGGTCGCTGGCGCTTAGGTAAATTCAGACCGATGGTCACTAAAACTGTACAGCTCAGCGAGCTGAAATAAGATCTTTAAAGATA
Source organism: Lissotriton vulgaris (assembly GCF_964263255.1). NCBI lineage: Eukaryota > Metazoa > Chordata > Amphibia > Caudata > Salamandridae > Lissotriton > Lissotriton vulgaris. The sequence continues at coordinate 67,042 of NW_028242767.1, forward strand.
GCGCTTGAAAATGCCGATCGCGAATTCCCCACACTGATAGTGTGCGATTCGCATTACTGCGTCCAGTCTTACAATAATTCCATGCAGACCTGAATAAAAAACGGTTACAAAGATGAGACAGGTGCCACAATGAAGCATAAAAAACTATGGGAACAAGTAGTTCTTTTGCAGAAAGAACTACGAAAGACTCATGTGATACATACGCAGAGTCTTCAACGTGATGGCGTTCACGTTGCAGGGAATTCATTGGCTGACAGAGCCATAGCGGCAGCTGGTCAATCGGCTTCCGTAGCTACAAAAAAGCATACGAAAAAACAAATAGACGGTGAAACGCTACTAGCAGTAAAAGCCTCAATGGAAGGCAATTATGCGGCATTACCTCTAAACTATCCACTCGGAAATACATACATAATTGATGGGAACTCCGTTCCGTTTGCTCAAATCCCTGGATTGGGGGATAGAGTAATTCCAAACACGAACCGGAGGGTCTTCTTGATTCAAGAAGCACACATGGGATTGGGTCTGAGGCACCAAGAGATCCTGAAATCTCTAATAGAATTACAATCATGATACTGGTGGCTGGTTATGAGCGTGCAAATTTATAACTTTGCAATGAACTGTCAGAACTGCAACAGAGATCGCAGTTGTGAACCGGATATATGATGTTACCACGCGTACTTTTAGCACGCATACCATTACCACGCATTTTTTACAACGCAGGTCATTTTACAACGGAAACCTTTACAACGCAATACACTACAACGCAGATACTATTACAACGCATACCATTACAACGTAAGTATAGGTAAGTATATAATATTAATATATAATGTAAATAATTATTTTTGTATTATTTAATTTAATTATTTATTATTAAATAATTTTATTAATAAAATTAATTTTAATTTTATTATTTTTAAATATATGTTAAAATACCCCTTTACCACAAAACCCAAACCCAGCCCTAAAACCTAAAAATACCCCTGTACCCCAAAACCCAAACCCAGCCCTAAAACCTAAAAATACCCCTGTACCCCAAAACCCAAACCCAGCCCTAAAACCTAATACCCCTGTACCCCAAAACCCAAACCCAGCCCTAAAACCTAAAAATACCCCTGTACCCCAAAACCCAAACCCAGCCCTAAAACTTAAAAATACCCCTGTACCTCAAAACTCAAACCCAGCCCTAAAACCTAAAAATACCCCTGTACCCCAAAACCCAAACCCAGCCCTAAAACCTAAAAATACCCCTGTACCCCAAAACCCAAACCCAGCCCTAAAACCTAAAAATACCCCTGTACCTCAAAACTCAAACCCAGCCCTAAAACCTAAAAATACCCCTGTACCCCAAAACCCAAACCCAGCCCTAAAACCTAAAAATACCCCTGTACCCCAAAACCCAAACCCAGCCCTAAAACCTAAAAATACCCCTGTATCCCAAAACCCAAACCCAGCCCTAAAACGTAAAAATACCCCTGTACCCCAAACCCCAAACCCAGCCCTAAAACCTAAAAGTACGCCTGTACCCCAAACCCAGCCCTAAAACCTAAAAATACCCCTGTACCCCGAAACCCAAACCCAGCCCTAAAACCTAAAAATACCCCTGTACCCCAAAACCCAAACCCAGCCCTAAAACCTAAAAATACCCCTGTATCCCAAAACCCAAACCCAGCCCTAAAACTTAAAAATACCCCTGTACCCCAAAACCCAAACCCAGCCCTAAAAATACCCCTGTACCCCTAAACCCAAACCCAGCCCTAAAACCTAAAAATACCCCTGTACCCCAAAACCCAAACCCAGCCCTAAAACCTAAATATACCCCTGTACCCCAAAACCCAAACCCAGCCCTAAAACCTAAAAATACCCCTGTACCCCATAACAAAATACCACTAATAAATGTTTTTTAAAAAAGATAAACTTACCTATAATTATACTTACGTTGTAATGGTATGCGTTGTAATAGTATGAGTGTTGTAGTGTAATGCGTTGTAAAGGTAATCGTTGTAAAATGACCTGCGTTGTAAATGTATGCGTGGTAATGGTATGCGTTGTAAAAAATCTGTGGTAACAGATACATACCTTGTGAACCGGACCAGACACCTGCCCAGACACCTCTATTAGACAGCATCAGGCTATCTATACGCAGACATCCAGTCGTAAAAATGCAATCCCATAATTATTAAGACTAGATTCATTTGGTTGTGGCCCCAGCACTCGGCTGACGCCAGAACTGTTATAAAAGATTTGCGAGTCTTTATCGGCATATACGCAATTGGCATGCTACATTCTGACCAGGGTCCTGCGTTTAGCTCTCGGGCTTACAAGGAGGCCATGGCCAGCATGGGCATTGCATTGCGGTATTCTAGTCCATTCCATCCCGAGGGAAATGCGGTAGTGGACAGAAAAAACCGTGACATAAAGCAATCTACAACAGCGAGGGTATTAGGTTCGGGTGACGGGTGGGTCAAACATCTAATAAGTTAATAAGTGTCCAACGTAGTCTTAATAACATGCCAAGAAATTCTCTAGGAGGTATCAGCCTGTATAAACTTTTGTTTGGTACTAGAATGATCATCCAGGATCTGGATTGTCAGACTTCAGTGGTGAAACAAAAAACCCTTGATATCAAAGATTGTTTGGCTGTTTTACAGGACTTAAATGAAACAAGAAGTCTAAGTAACACAAAGCTAAAGCCAACGACCACTGAAGAAAAACCACCTGTCCCAGCAAGACCTGTCTGAATTCCAAAAGACTGGGGATCTTGTCAGAGAAAATATCGCAGAGAAGAAGGAATTTGGGCCTTCTTACAGAAAAGCAGTACCTGTCTTATCTGTCAGCGGAACAAGATCAGTAGTACTACCGCCCCTTGCTGGTAAAAATGAGAACCGAGTTGTATCAATTGACCTGGTGAAACCACAACCATGCGGCCAATAATAAGTAGTAGGCCCAGTGGACTCCCAAGAAATAGAAGAAGACCAAATTTTGCTACAATCCAAGAGGTTCAAACTGAGAGACTAATCACATTTGATAAACCTGCAGTGAATAAAAAAGGACTATGCAACAAAGCCATGGAACTTGTGCCTCTTGAAACCCAAATTGCAACAGTTCGTCAAGAAACACCCGTCTACAACGATGTAGCCTCTGACTATACAAATGTAACAAAAGAAAATCCAAAGATCAATGGAAATCCGGAAGCAATTCCACCAATTGACAGAACTTTATCTGGCTACTTTATCAACTTTGATGACTATTCCGATGATCCAAGTGAACATGGAGACAAGCCAGCAACAAAAACTTTCAAAGAAAAAATTACAGAGCTCTTTCATCAACTGAGAGAAACATATCTAATTTCACCATGGATTAAATTATGGATTATGTTAGGTGTACTTTTCTTCCTTCTGTGGCTCATCTTGGTTTTAAGTTTGGGTAGATTTATTGATGGAAAATATAGTACAATGGACACAGCAAGTCAGAACGTCAATCTGGGGTATTGGAGGATGTGAGTGAAGGGTGTGGTGAGAAATTAAAAAGTACCTGGCTAGTGGGTTCTATGAAAAAACTTTATTCGAGATACCTAGCTAGTGCTGTTAAAGAAGTGCAAAGTGAGGTTAGTTGTCTTTATTATGGACACTACCTCTGGTGTGCGTCGACATGTTTCGGAACTGGTGTTCCTTCTTCAGGACGGGGGCACAACTTCCCAACCCTACTCACGTGTTTGAGCAGCGTAGGGTGGTAGAAGGAGGCCGACTCTGGCGGATTTTATTACGAATCCACCTACCCACCCTGACGTTCTGGATATGCTCATGAGGCAGGACAAAACAGTCATAATGAGACATGCAACTGCATGAACCAAAACCGCTGTAGGCACATTATAGCCTCATTTCTTCACTGTAAATAGTTTCACTTTTCTTTTTACTTTAAGACAAAAAATTTTTTTTTCATAAAAACACGTGAGTAGGGTTGGAAAGTTGTGCCCCCGTCCTGAAGAAGGAACACCAGTTCCGAAACATGTCGACGCACACCAGAGGTAGTGTCCATAATAAAGACAACTAACCTCACTTTGCACTTCTTTTTAACAGCACCAGCTAGGGATCTCGAATAAAGTTTTTTCATAGAACCCACTAGCCAGGTACTTTTTAATTTCTCACCACACCCTTCACTCACATCCTCCAATACCCCATCACTTGCACTTTACACACACAACACATAGTCAACCTTGACAGTGCTCCCGCGTAGTCGCTGGTCGCAGCACGCCGCATCCCTTTAGCGGGATGCGAAGACCCCGATGATGAAGCATGACACCAAGGGGCCTGTTGGTGTGTGAGGGGTATTTTTCACAACACTGAGTGTCCCCCATCCCTGAGGTGTGCACTCTGAGTAGGATTCTTTTTGTATGCTAATGTTACAACATGGCCAGTCCCAATTACGTTCTATTGTACAGCTAGGCTGGACGTTACAAAACTTCCGTTCAGGCTACGTGCCATGGCGTCTACTCAACACAACAACATTATTTTCTATCTTTAACCTTACTGATAGACAAATCTCGTTGCACAAATAGGAGCAGACTATACGGTGCTGAGCACTGAAAAACTAGAAAGATTACCATTGACAATGTCAGAAAGACCTGACATTGAATGGAAAATACATGGCACCATTTCAATCCCGATAACAACTTTTCAGTTTCAATACTGCCAAAAGTATATACCAGCAGGCCTGTCTGAAAGGTTGGGTAAAGGATACATCAAGTCAACCTGGAATTTGCCTTATACACATAGATGTTATAGTGAGGGGAAAAAAGAGGTATTTCTTAGTGGTAACAATTGTAAAAAATCACTAAGCGGTGCACTTCTGTGTCAAGGTATTAACTTGCATGGAGCCTGCGAAGGTTCATCAAACAACCTTTCATGTCATCTGCACGGCACCCCTGCTACACAGATAGAGCCCTTTTTCAGACAACTTTCCAACAGTAGCTACGTTATAATAAGTGACCACAGCTGTTGTGGCATGATGCCAGGAAAAGCCTATCTCGTGAGCGCTACTTCCAGGGTCATTTGCTGTATGCAAGTATTGTATCCAAACAGCAATCCAGACATTCAGGCAGCAATATGGCCTTCTGTGAATATCTCTTCTATTCAAATTGATACTTTAAGCAGAGTGAAGTCTATTCTTTTACAAACAACTGTGCCTTTAACCTCGTCCAAAGAGATGTATGACCTGCAAGTTGCAAGGACAGCGCCAGAGATACATACCCTATTATCGACAAATTGCCCCGTGCATTTCGTAGAAATGTTAAGCCAAACCTTAAACATGTCAGATACCAGTGGCATCACACATGTATTTAAGACAATTTTTTCGGGACTGTTGGCACCCTTTGAAGAAGTTCTGGGCATCTTCCCGAATTTTGTGCATTCTCTATTCGGTGGCCTGCCTCTCATTTTGGGACTCGTAGCAGGAATTTTATTTTTGTTCCTTCTGCTCCGATATGGCAAGCCAAGTCACAGACAAAACTCAGGCTACGATGGAAGAAACGGTCCTAGCAATACAATACCGAGAACGTATCACTAAAGTCCTCGGATTGGCCCGGCTAAGAGATCTGAATACTACCTGGTTTCTTTCATTCAGACCAATCTGGCAAGATTGCATCTTACCTGTGCTTTGATGTCTGCTATACGGAGAAGAATGCGTGTTGGACGTCTGTCTTCCACTACCATCAGCAGTACCAATGGATATCGATGCTTTGCTTGGTTCGGTAACGGCTCATGCAACGTGTTGTCCCCAGCGGCTACCCATTCTGATGATGGCATTCGTTGAGACTTCACCATTACGATTAGGTGGCGGTGAAGTACGAGATGAAAGCGGCACCACACAGGTACAACCTTCTGTGACCATTGCTGATCTAAACACCGATGATGGCAATGCATCGCATGTATGCACTATTTCAGATTTTTCAGCGTTGGCCCAACTTTCACCTACTGTTGTAGACAAATTTTTTGCTGGCCTATCTGAGGTAATGTTCTCTCCTAACAACGGGAATAATATTTGAAATAGCGAGCACACAGCGTTCCCTGAACTCTGAATTCGGCATTCAGTTTTTATAAACAACACTGCTGAAAACATTTGGAACTATTTTTCCCATGGAAGCAAAATTATTTTTTTCCCAATTTCCAAAATATTTACTTTTTTAGGTTTCGCCCTGGCCGTAGCTCTGCCCAGGGCGAAATCTTATGATCTCCAGTATGGGGCTTCGTCCCGCCTCTGTCTTCCATTGGCTAGCTCCATAAATGGAGGCTAGCCATTGGAAGACATGGTTGTCCATCACTGTTTCCCGATCAGAACGCGAATCGTGGGCGTTTGACTCTTTTTTTAAGTCCGGCCCCCCTCCCTCTTGCCGAGGAGTTATCCCGCCGTCAGCGAGCCATTTGTTTATCCCCCGCCCTCTCTCCTGTTGTCCGTGCCTTCTCCCTCCCGTCCACTGTCCGCGCCTCCTCCCTCCCGCTCATCTCGCCGAGGAGTTATCCCGCCCTCCTCCCGCCGTCAGCGATCCATTTGTTCCCGCCATTAATTCTCAATTCAAAAAGGTGAGTAGGGGCTGGAAGTTGAAAATCCCAACGGAGGGGGCTCTGGTGAACCCACAAGCAGGGGCTGCAGTCGCAGGTACTCGAACTGTAGGGGGCTGGCTCGGGTAGGGTACACTCGGGCTCTGGTGCGGGAAATACTGAAGGGCACTCACTGGTTACCAAATTACTCCATGTGGTCCGGGACAGTGCTCCAGTCCAGGACTTTCCTTTTACTAATCACTGTTTTCAGGTGTGCTAGTCCAGTCGCTTGAGGGGAAACGAGACAGTACTTCCCTTTGCCAAAATGCATTAAGGGGGTTAAGAAAATCCTAGGAGTAGGAAACTGTGTTAATAATGGCATGGACTCATCTGGTAACCGTAGTGAAGGTGTCTGATGGTGTGCTGGCGCGTGTGCTTGGTACTCCGCTGCCTTTGCAGGGGTCGGTGGTGCACACGAGGGGTCTGTGGTAGGATACATGATGTACATTGAGAGGGATGTGCGTTTTAGACTGACGCTTGCTCTGGGGGCCATCGTAGGCTGAAGTGGTCTGTGATGGGATACACCGGTATGACGTAACATGTACTGGGGCTCTGGTGAGCTGAAGTTGTCGGTGATGTCATGCAGAGCTGTGATAGAACATGCACTTGGAAACTCTCTTGCTTTTATGGGGGAAGAGGGCTGTGATGGGCTAGGGGGTCTGTGTTGAGATACATGTGGAGGTACTCAGGACTCTGGGATATACTGGGGGTTGTGATGGATGAGGCCTGTGATGGGATTACTGACGTACGAGAGGTGTGTACTTCCCACTCTGACGCATGTACTGGGGACTGTGGTTCACTGGAGAGGTCTGTGAAGGGATGAGGCTGAACACGGGACTGTGGCACTTCTACTGGGGCTGTAGCTGCCGGTCACATCACATAGGGTATATTTATAGGAATCATGAGAGATGTAGAAGGGGTGTGTGGTTTTATTATTGGAATAATATTATTATAGTGTTGTGATTTTAGTTTACGGAGGGCTGTGCATTTTGAGTGTGTGTGCGTGCAATTGTGCCAGTGTATGTACTCGGGATTGTGAGGGATATGTCTGTACTGGGGTTGGTGAGTTATGTACTGTAACTGAAATGTGCTTTAGTTTTTTTGGAGTATAATTAAGGCTCCGGGTTTATGGCATTTGTTTTTTAACATTTCCGTCTGTATTTATCCATAATTATGTTTGGGCCATTTTTATAATTATTTATCCATATTTACTGTATATTTCGGGGATAAATGTGGATGTAAAATTGTTTCCACATTTACTTAACTGATAAACCTGCACACATACTTCGACGCGTTCTAGAAAATTAAGAGGGCAAACATTACAATACACCCTTTTCTAAATATTCGCATTATACTACACATGTATGCTGGTGAGCACCCAATGTTGGGGGGGGCTCTGTGTGGGTGTGTGGGGGGGCTCGCAGTGTGTGGGGGCTCTGTGTGGGTGTGTGTGGGGGGGCTATGTGTGGGTGTGTGTGGGGGGCTATGTGTGGGTGTGTGTGGGGGGGCTCTGTGTGGGTGTGTGGGGGGGCTCTGTGTGGGTGTGGGGGGGGCTCTGTGTGGGTGTGTGGGGGGGCTCTCTGTGGGTGTGTGTGTGTGTGGCATTTGCGAGAGATTAAGCTATTGGCATTGTAAATTACAATGCCATTTATTTATCTATTTTCAAAACCAACACATAAATAAAAATGTTGTCATTTAAATGCCAATAGCTCGAACTTTTGCAAAGGCGAAACCGTTGCATTGTAAATGCTTGTTTGGCACATGATACTCTGCTTAAAGGAGAACTATTCTTAGAGAACAGAACTTCTATTTTTAGAGACTCTAGAGACAATATTTTGAATCAGCCTCTAGCACATGTACAATCTTGTATAAATAAGTGATGAAATGGTCTCGACCTTTTTTCTGTATTAAGAGCCATTTCATTAATGTAATTTTCGTGATTCATTCAGTCAACATTCTAAATGAACAAAATTTTATCTGAATGACACCACTGCTTGAAAGCGTACAGTATAATACTAATTTTCATGTATCTATACCATTTCAAATGCATTTGATGTATTTTGGGGTGGGCTGGAAAACACATGCATACTTATATGTTTATATATTGTTTAGTATTTAGTAATGATGGACATTATACGTGGAGTGGGTGTTGTGAACGTATCTAGGACCCTAATTAAATATTCCCGATTTATGCCCTTATGTGGTTATAACAAATCATATCCTTATAAAGGCATAAGAATCATATCCATATTTAGTCATAGCCAATGCAGTCCAAATATGGCAAGGCTACTTCCCTATACTCCTAGAAAGTACAACGAATCATGTCCGCACAGTAGTCAATTTATCTCCATGCTAGCGGCCTGTAACCTAGTCCAATTAATAACTTTGCCCACGCATAATGCGGGTCACACACTGGACTTAATCTGCTCCAACCTCTCTTCCATCCGGGTGGCCCCCCCCATCCCGGTCATCTGGTCCGACCATTTTTTTATTTCCTTTGAGATTGATATTCCCCGCCCCTGCCGATCTTTTATCACGCCGAAATCTTCAGGAAGAAACTGGAGTCGCATCACTCTGGATGCGCTCCAGAAACATCTCAACAACTCTCAACCCTGCTTGTCAACCGACCCTGACCAAGCTATTAACGAACTAGACACATGGATAAGTCAGGCCTTAGACGCACTGGCCCCCATAAAACCCGTCAAATCTTACAGGACGGCACCTTCTGCCCCCTGGTACTCCAATGAACTTCGGCAGAAAAAGACCTTCTGTAAATCTCTTGAACGCCGCTGGAGACAGAACTACTCTCCGGACAGTAAAGTCCTCTATAAAACTGCCCTCAAAGACTATCGGAGAATGATAGAGGAGCACAAACGGGACTTCCTGGCCTCTAGAATAAAACTCGCCAGCAATGGAGCCAGGGAGATCTTCAACATTGTTAGATCCTTCACAGACCCGCTGCTTTGACCAGATCCCAGCCTGCCTCACAGGCATTATGCAACAAGCTTTCTCAATTTTTTGAGGACAAAATTGAAAACATTCAAACATCCTTTCCCCCTTCTAATACAGAAGGAGACGACGAGCGATCTACTCCTCTCATACCATCGCCACTCTCTCTGACTGAATTCGCGGTAATATCGGAAGCAGATTCTATGATCGAGCTCCTTAAATGTAAATCAGGTTCCCCTAACGACCCTTGGCCAGCCAAGGAATATAAAAAACTGGCACCTCTACTTAACCCCTATTTAAACCACATTTGGAATGACTCACTCCGTACAGGATGCTTCCCCACCAAATGGAAGCATGCCTCCCTAGTCCCCATTCTGAAGAAACCCAATTTAGATCCTGATCTTCCCTGTAATTACAGGCCCATTTCCCTCCTGCCTGCCCCAGCCAAGGTCTTGGAAAAGCTGGTTCATTCCCAATTGGCTAGTTTCATCGAATCAAATGGGCTCCTCCATGCTTCCCAGCATGGCTTCAGGTCGGGCCATAGCACGGAGTCGGCCCTCATTGAAATGGCCGACTCTGTGAGATGGACACTCGACCGAGGATCGAGGGCGGTGTTAGTGCTGCTGGATCTTTCAGCAGCATTTGACACCGTCTCTCATAAGATCTTGCTGAGAAGGCTGGAGGACTTAGGGCTAGGCGGCTCTGTTCTGAAGTGGCTGGCATCGTACCTGTCTAATCGCACCCAGCAAGTCTTTACCCCTCCCTTCACTTCCTCTGCCAGGCCACTTAAATGGGGAGTCCCACAGGGTTCTTCCCTTAGCCCGCTTTTGTTTAATGTTTATTTCACCCCTTTGGCTAAGCTTATCTCCCAGACTGGGATCAAATCTACATCTTATGCTGATGACATCCAGCTACTTTTCACGTTCGATACCCCTTCTGCATCTGCTTTCGACCCGCTGAAATCCTGCCTACGAGACATTTCCAACTGGATGGATGCTAATTCCCTCCGTCTCAACGCAGGAAAAACGGAGATTCTGTTTTTCAACTCTCCTTCTCCCTTGGATGCCAGCCTGTGGTGGCCCGAAGACTTGTGCCAGGCCCCCACGCCTAAAAACTCGGTGAAAAACCTAGGAGTACGCTGGGATACCCACCTCAGCTTCGATACCCAGGTACAAACAGTCGCAGCCTCATGCTTTGCCAAAATCAGAACAATTAAACGGCTTATTAACTATCTGCCGGAGAAATGCCGCAAGACTGTGATCCAGGCATTAATCATATCCCATCTTGATTATGCCAATGCCCTTTATCTTGGTATCACAGCTGGCCTTTGTTACAAATTGCAGACAGTTCAAAACGCCGCTGCCCGGCTGGTGGAGAGAATTCCTGCCAGACACCATATCTCCCCTCACCTCCGTAAACTGCATTGGCTGCCCATTGCGAAAAGATGCGTATTTAAAGCAATGACGCTGGCATTTCGTGCATCTAAAGGCAATGGGTCGGCCCATCTGAAAAATACTCTTCGCCCTTATACCAAATCCAGGGCACTACGCTCCAACTCCTTATTTTTCCTTGAAACTCCCCGATTTAAGCGTTCCCGTGCTGGTGGAAAAACCTTTGAGGTCTGTGCTACCAAGCACTGGAATAAGCTTCCGTTAGCTCTTCGCACATGCCAGACAGAACCAGTATTTCGTAAATCCCTTAAAACCCTTCTTTTTTCCTCCTAGTTTGGTACCTCCGACCTGTCCCTCTAGTTTTCAGAGTCTTCCAGCGCCGGGATGCCCCGTTGGGGTCGCTGCGCGCTTTACAAAACACACTAAAAAAATAAAAAAAAAAAACGCGTTCTTTAAACAAACCAAACCTCCAGCAGCCCGGGAATTCCCCCTGCTTCTGTTTTGATTTGTCCTAGAACTCCTGAGAGTCCTGAAAGAACTGCCAGTTCTTAGTGACAGCTCTTAGTGACGTCTTATGTCCAACCTTACGTCAAACACGGCACCTTCCAGGTATAAATGCTGGCATTTCACGTACAGGTTCCCCATCCCCGGGTCCCCATTTGTCCTCAGTAGACCCACCGAGGAGCAAGACCTCCATCAGGGTATTGTACTTAAATACCCGCTCCATGGTGAAACACCAATCTGACATTTTTATTTTGCTAACTAATGATAAACCGGATATACTTTTGCTGACCGAGTCTTGGCTCTCTGCGGACTCTCTCCCTGATATCTTGGCTGCCCTTCCCCCTGACTATTACATCCTCCATATGGACCGCTCCTCTGGTCACCCTGGTGGTGGAGTGGCAGCTATTATCTCGAAACGTCTTAGTTTGATATCCTCCTCCCCCCTGGCACTACCAGAAGTAGAAAATTTGACTATTAGTCTGGAAACGGACGCTGGAGTTCTTACACTTATTCTCCTCTATCGGCCCCCACGCCCCATGCCGACTTTTTCCAATAGTCTTAGCGAACAGCTGTCCGTTCTTCTGACCTCACATGTTAGTCTTGCCCTCTTTGGGGATTTCAATTATTGTTTTAACGATGCCAACGCTGGACCTCACGCCCTGGAATTGTTTGAGACTCTTACCAGCCTGAACCTAACGCAACATATCTCTTCGCCCACCCATATCAAAGGCCACACACTTGATCATGTTTGGACCACCAATTTAACTCTTTCCCAGCCTCTTATTTCCCCATGTGTCTGGTCAGACCATCACATAATTGACACTACCATCACCCTTATGGGGCAGACCATGGCTCCCTTGATGGCAGGCGGCCGCTCACGTAAATGGAATGCCTATGATTCCATAGGCTTCTTAGCGACCCTGGACAATACTCGTCCTACCATCTGCACCCATGACAATATTAATGTGATGGACGCTAACGTTGGCCACTGGCTGAAGACAGCCAGTGACCAGTTCGCCCCCCTAATCACATTTCCTCGCACCAGACACCCCAATTCCCATAGGTGGTTCTCTGACGACCTCAGGAAGTACAAACTTGAGGTTCGTCAGCGGGAACGCTTATGGAGACGCGATTATTCTGTGGCATCCAGACTGAGATACGTGGCTGCCCGCAAAGAGTATAAGCAGGCCATCCTTTCAGCAAAATCTGAGCATTTTTCTCACAGAATTCTCTCTGCTAATAACAAATCCAGAGAGGTATTTAAGATCTTGAATGAGCTTACCTCAGACGATAGGACCCTCCCGGCTCAAACCCCTACCATAGAGACCTGTGATGCCCTCAATCTTTTTTTCATTGAAAAAATTATTAAAATAAAAGATTCGATTATGTCCCCTTCACAGCCACCACCACCTGACACTTCTTGTAATAACCCATTGTCCTTCACGCAGTTCCCTGCCTTGGATCACACCACCTTAGCGGAACTGGCTATCCGGGTAAAATCAGGCTCCCCGAGTGACCATTGCCCTCCTTCGGTGTTGCGAGACATCTGTCTAAAATTACCTGAGTGTATACTACCCCTTCTGAACAGATCTCTCTCCAGTGGCATGGTTCCCAGCTCCTTCAAGGAGGCCATTCTCGTGCCCCTTTTGAAGAAGCCTGGCGTGGACCCTACATAACTCACCAATTATCGCCCAATATCTCTGTTGCCCTACCTGTCTAAACTTATCGAAACTCATGTCACCAGATGTCTCTCTAATTTCATCGAGAGTTCACACTTCCTTGAACCCAATCAGGCGGGCTTTAGACCGGCCCACTCCACGGAAGCTGTAATCCTGGCTGTTCTGGATACCCTGAGGAGGAATGCTGATGCGGGAAGCCCTCAGGCCCTGGTACTTCTGGATCTATCTGCCGCGTTCGACACGGTGGATCACAACATCCTTCTCCACCGTGTCGAACAGGCTGGCATCCAGGGCCTCGCTCTTGGGTGGGTGGAGTCATTTCTCACCGGCAGAACCCAAGCCGTTCGTTTGGGATCATTCACTGCGTCCAAAACCCCCATCACCTGTGGTGTCCCCCAAGGTTCCTCTCTTTCCCCTTTATTATTTAATTTGTACCTCCGCCCCCTCATTCACTCACTCCAAAGCTGGGACGCTACAGTTTTCAACTATGCGGACGATCTGCAGATCGTCCTCCCGCTTCACTCCCCACAAGCTGTCAATAATTTTCACTCAATTATGACCCACATTCAGCAGTGGATGAATCACAACCAACTAAAACTTAATCCTGGGAAGACTGAGCTCCTTCTCCCTGGTTCTAGTGCTGCTTACTGGGGTCCGCAGTTTTGGCCCATTGAGCTCGGCCCCCCTCCTGCTCCGGCCAAGACGGTGAAGAGCCTTGGAGTGACAATCGATGCCGAGCTCTCGCTTAAAGCCCAAGTAGGTGCCACGATCTCTTCATGTATGTTCCAGCTCCGAAAGATCCGGAAGATCAGGCACCTACTACCACATGCGGCACTGGCCCAGGTTGTCATGTCCCTGGTTCTTTCCCGCCTGGACTTTTCTAATTCTCTTTATCACGGACTCCCATGTTCTCTTGTGGGCCGTCTCCAGGTTGTGCAGAACCAGGCAGCCCGTCTTATTTTCAAAGTCCCAAAATGGCAGTCTGCGAAGCCCTTGCTCCATAAGCTCCACTGGCTGCCAGTAGAACGGAGGGCGGCCTTTAAGTTGGGCTGTCTTACGTTCAAATCCCTCCACTGCACCAGTCCTGCCTTTCTTAACTCACTGATCACTCCGTACCAACCTGCACGTAACCTTCGGTCAGCTCATCATCACCTACTTGTCACACCGAAAGTCAAAACCAGCAAGGTTGGGGGCCGTCGCTTCGCCCACCTCGCACCTAAATTTTGGAATTCTCTTCCAATAGTCATTAAATCTAATGGTTCCTTACTCCAATTCAGGAAGCTTTTAAAAACTTTTCTGTTCTCCAGCACCGGTTAAGTTTCTGCCTTGGGAGTCTGTTTTTGTTCTGTCAGTTAGCGCCAAGAAACCTCTGGTGTTAGTGCGCTTAAGAAGTTTCACCTAACATAACATAACATAACATAACATAACATAAATATACCAGCATTTGCCTAAGCAAGCACACTGTGGTTTGGAGCAGAGCGGCTATCTACTTACCCAAAGCCCAGCTGATGCGAGTGCCGAAGGAAGCCTACCCTCCCATTTGACGCACTGAGAAAGACGCTGTCTTTTCTCCTGCCGAGAAATCCAGCTCCAGTGTTTCCAGTCACCCTTGCGGGTTGCTGGGAGATCGAGTCCTGAGAAAGAGATACAAGACCTCCTTCATTCTAAAACCAAGGTACGGAGCTAATTACACCCTTAGAAAATTCTTGATTCAGATTCTTGGCAAAACTAACTTAACTTAAACTGCAGCTCACTTACTCCTTCCCACGTACTAGGCTTAGGTTAGGTACACTGGGATAGGCGTATTTTAGAAGCACCAGTTGAGCATGTTTAGTCAACTTTTATCATTGTATGTATTGTATATATTTTATCAGTTTTAAGTATCATATGGCTCAGAAACCATATAAATGCTTTTACAGTATTATTTCATAATACTCCTTTTACTGTACGCACTTTACTTTATGATAAGTATTGCAATTGTGGCAATTCAATTCTCTTGCATGAGAAAGAAGACTGCTCAATAAATAACTTTTATTGAAAACGCCTGTCTCTCTATTTCTCTGCACTCTGGTGAAACTAAGCATGCACGATTGACTGAGTGAAATAGCTATCTATTGTTTTCACACGACTCTGGAGATATACTCCTTATTCTGGAGGGAGCAAAGTTGTCATGTTTATGCGGTTGTCAGAAACTAATCCCTTCTTGTCTAATCAGGAAAGTTAACTCCTTCCTGTTCATTTGAGAAAGTTTCTAGTGACCTCTGAGCTAGCTGGCATTCATAATTAAGTCTAACATAGTCGACCTCAGTCCTACGTCTAATCTACTGTTTATGTTATTCCAATGCGCAGAGCCTATTGGGAATATAGGAACTACACTACATAACTAGATAACTCAATATTGAACGGTGTGTAAAGAAAGACAAAAAACAAAGTACTATACTTTTTGCAACATTAAAGTAAATCATCTCTTAGCCTTTTAGTACAGACGTAATTGTAGCACAAAAATAGAAAATCAAGCACACAACCAGTAATCACTGGTAAGAGGTAAGTACCACCTACACAATCCTAACCACCTTAGGAGGATGCCACGCAGGAAACCAGGACCTCACTAGCAACACCTGTACTAGAAAGAACAACCACCTAAGTATCACTATACATTTAGGGGTATAGGCATGAAAACATTTACACATGATGCATCACAACATTCAGAGGTGTAGGAAAAAACACATGATGCATAACCATACATTCAGCGGTGTAGGGAAAAGCACATGACGCATAAAAACACATTCAGAGGTGCAGCAAAGAACAATTGCGCAGAAATCACATAAGGCTAGGAACATGTACCCCACGCAAGGGTCCAACACCAGAACTGTCCCCCAGGCCACCCGGCCTCTCAGGGGCTGAAACGCCCTGTGTCCAGCTAATGTTAGGGCGGGCTGCGCAGGCAGCCAAACAAAGAGATGCGCAAGGCCTAAACGGAGAAGCTGCCCACTAAGTGCTGGGCAGCTGTAAGAACTGTGCCTAGCACCAGCGTGCCTCCTGGCTCTCTTCTGGGGCTCTAGAAACAACCAAGGGGCCAAGAACCACCTGTGAGCCTCGCAGACTCGGTGGCCAAAACAACTATGCCCCCGGGAGCCTTGGGTGCTCTAAATGCACAAATGCCCCAGGAGCCTCACACGCTCGAATACAAAATGGTGCCCGGGAGCCTCATGGGCTCTAAAGAAACAAGTGCCCCCTTTTGAGCCTCGGGGGCTCTAGAACAAATGTGACTCTTCGTTGGAGTCCCGCTCGGGGGACTCGAAATCCACCAATGCCCCCTGGACCCTCGGGGGCCCGCAACAAAGGCTCCTGTCGTCGGAGTCCCACTCGGGGGCTCACCAGCACAACACCGGCCCCCTACTACACCCACCAGTCTCTGGTGGAGGCGTACTCTCGCTGCTCCGTGGCTCCTGGCACCGGTGGGACTTGGGATACCTCCCTGCTCTCACGGCCGGTGCTCCTTGCTGACGGCTGCTGGAGCGGGGTGCACTGCCGGTCTCCCTCTCCACCCGTGCGAGGGGCGGCAAGGTTCCTCCAGCACACGCAGGAGCGCGGGGTAGGCTCCCGTGGCTTCCTGCTTCCGGTTCTCGGCAGCAGCACTTCCGGGTCGTCGCAGGCAGCGCGGCGGCCCGGAGGGGGGGGGGGACAACACATCACGGCTATAATCCGGGCAGCCATTCGGAGCGGGATGAATAAACCGGGGTGGGCACCCAGTAGAGATTAATAAAAATACGGGCACAAGGGTCCCTGGCAGGGTGGGCACCCGCCAAGGGAACAAACCCGGTAAAATTACGGGGTAGGCTCCCGCGCCGATTACAGCACAAAGGGGGGTTCCTCACGCAGGGGAATACCTCGTGAGGAAATGCAGCTCCGTTCTGAGAAGGCCCTACTCGCTCCACCTCTCCTGGGGTCAGAGGTACAGGGATTCAGGAAGGGGAAAACAAGGTGCCCTTAGGACGCAGAAATAAAGCGCCTCCCAGGCGCTTGGCAAACAAAGTCACCAGGTCCAGGCAAAGTTCTTCAGGATGTGGGGGGGGGCAAGGCTGGGCCCAGAGCCAGCTCACAGGGTCCTCCTAGGCAGGGAGGCAATCCCCAGTGGCGGTCCTTCTGGCGCCCAGCAGCAGCAGGCCCCCCTCTCCGGTAAGATCAGCAAGAGAACAAGATTTCTGGGGACACAGCCCCTTTTTATACAGGTAATTCCTTTGTCTAAAGGTGAAGGCAAGGGGCGAACCAGATACAGCTGGTTCCTGAGCACTTTGTTTTGGCTCCGCCCCTCTGCCTATTCACAGGATGGGTAGGGTCATCAGTCGCACCACAGGGGGCGGAGCCAGCATTGTATGGGGAAAGCCCAGCCCTATTCTGGTCCCAGGTGCACTCCTCCCCAGCCATCAGCATGCTAATCTCAACACTCACCACCCGGGCAGACCCATCCTGACTCCTGGAGCCAGGCTCACCAGCCAGCTCCAGCCAATCACATGCCAGACACAAATTACACAAACATGCCAACTTCTAGAAGTGGCATTTCCACACTAGACACAATCACGCCGCATACATCATTGCGCAGCATTTAATCACACAAGTCCACAAATACCAAACTCGCACCTGCACTCCCCATGCATCAGGAACTAACATGGACACATACATTCCCCATGCATTCCTATGGGAGGGCAGGCCAATCTCACTACACGCACTCAGAGAGCACACGTACTTTACACTGCGCCACAGTGTCAAAGTGCGCAAAGACCAAAAATCACTATGATTATTTAATATTACCAGGCAAAAAGTTCAGGGGTGAACCTGCCAGAAGGGCCAAGTCCAACAAGGGTGAAAGGGTGGGTGAGGGTGGGTGATAGGGTGAGTGAGGGTGAGGGGGTGTGTGAGGGGGTGTGTGAGGGTGTGAGGGTGAGGGGGTGTGAGGGTGAGGGTGAGTGACAGTGAGAGGGTTGTGAGGGTGAGGGTGAGTGATGGTGTGTGAGAGGGTGTGAGGGTGTGTGAGGGTGGGTGAGGGTGTGAGGGTGAGTGACGGTGTGTGAGGGTCCGAAGTAAATGGTGGCAGGGCAGACATCATAAGACAGAGAGAAGAGACTGCGTGGTGACTGCGTTGGTCAGTTTCAGAATCAGGAGGGGCAGAGTCAGCACAGTCTGGGAGGGATCAACGTGTCTAGAGGCAAACCATAGCAGATGTAGCACTGCAGCTAGCAAGTCGAGTGTTTTCAAGCGGAGGGTCCCTAGAGATATGGCAACACAGCAACAGCACTTGAGGAGCAAGGCTACTGTAAACAAGCACGGTAGGCTTTCACTTTCGTCCAAAAAAAAGAAAGGTGCAGAAAACGGCGAACAAAACACGGCTTCCCTGCGAAATGAATGCAAAAAAAAAAACAAGCTCTCTGCATTGCTGTGGCAGGGGCGGGGAGGGGGAGCGCATTCCTTTGAAGTCTGATGCCAAGGCTCAGACAAATGGTGGTGTGCGATGTGCACGCGGGGGAGTGGCAGCCTTTGAAGTCTGATGCCGAGGCACAGACAAATGGTGGTGTGAAGCGATTGGCGATGGTGTGCGATGGTGTGCACGTGCATAGCTCACATGAACTGTACTCGATCCGCAGGCTAGGTAGACTTCTTTTCCGCTTACTATATTCTCGCCTATTTATCCCTGCGGGAAATAATAGGCGAGACATAAAAATAAAAAGGATACAAATTTTATTTTCACATACAGGGGATGATTCATTAGTAAAGCATAGGCATAAATGGGTGTGCTTGTCAGGTGTGCTGATACATGCTCTGATGCAGCACTGCACTGTTATGGAAAGTTTCCTCTTTAGGTCTCGCCTGGCGAACGCAGCGCGAAGCGCTGTCGCCAGCAAGAACTATTGTTACTCAGGTGACCTGACCATGTCCCCAGGGCCGATCGCTCCTCGCACCGCGCGGCTCCCTCTGACTGCGCCTGGTCTCCCCCGCTGCCACTGCGAGTTCGCCACTGCCCCTGAGGTGTTTTCTTTCCTGTATCTTGTCTTTTTTTCACGCCTGATTCTGTTCTTGTGCCCTGTTGTTGCCCTTTTTCTCTCACTGTATTTTTGTGCATATGTTGTGACTGACTCTGTACTTGTCCCCTGCTGCCGCCCCTGGTATCAGCTGTTATTTTTCGCCGCCCTTAGGACCGTTTTTCCCGCTCGTTTCACCCCCCCCCCGCTCCCCGCTCCCTGCCACTGCTCCCCTGCGGCCCGCCCCTTTTTCCCTTCTGTACCCTCCCATTCGCCACCCCGCTCCCGCCTCCCAGCTGCTCCTCCCTCCCACTTCGCCACTTATGGTGGAGTCCACGCGTACGCATAGCGTTCGAACGCAGCGGGTGCGCCAATTGTGCGCCAAAGGCAAGCCCGTCTGCGCCCGTCCGCGCCTGGTCCACGCCTGGACCGCACCCAGCGCCAGGACCCCTGGCCCTCGACGAGGCCAGCCCACCCGACAAACTTACAACGCTGCCACCCTCCACGCTCTCAACACCGGACGGAACCCCGCCTGCTACCAAGCCATCCCGAAACGCACCCACGGACCCTTCACCTCCCAAGCCTGCCAATTCACCTGCCTCCGAACCTGCACCGCACCCACAAAGCCAAGCACCAGCAACAATCACCTCAAGTGCATCCTGCTCAACACCCGCTCCGTCCACAGGCACGCCGTCGAACTCTGGAACCTCCTTGACACAATATCACCAGACGTCGCCTTCCTCACAGAAACCTGGATGAACGTCTCCTCAGCCCCCGACATCGCCATAGTCATACCGGATGGCTACAAGATCACCCAGAGGGACCGCGTCAACTAAACCGGAGGAGGCATCGCCATCGTCCACAGAAACACCATCCGCATCACGACCAACTCCGACGACACCCTCACCGCCGCCGAGCACCTTCACTTCCAGATACACACCGACCCCAAGACCACCCTCAGAGGCACTCTCATCTACAGACCCCTGGGACCACGCACACAATTCAGCGAAACCATCGCAGACTACGTCAGCCCGCACGCCCTCACCTCAGACTACATCCTCCTAGGGGACCTCAACTTCCAACTGGAGAACAACAAGGACTGTAACACCGCCGCCCTGCTAGACAACCGCGCCAAACTCAGACTCAAACAACTGGTGAACACCCCCACCCACTACGCCGGCCACACGCTTGACCCCATCTTCTCCTCCAGCAAGCACATCTCCTTCAGCCACTCCACCGGACTACACTGGACAGATCACAGATGCGTCCACTTCAACTTCAGGAGAACCACGACCCACCACCACCCGCAACAGGTTCCCCGCAGAAGCTGGTGCAAGATCACCGCCGACCAGCTCGCCACCGCCCTCAGCCAGAACCCACCCACCAACGCAATGAACCCCAACGAAGCAGCCCGCAACCTCACACGGTGGCTCACCAACTGCGCCAATGACCTCGCACCACTGAAGAACCCTCCCAGCAGACCCGGCAGCAGAAAAGCCTTGTTGTTCACCAACAACCTCAAAAACTCCAAGAAAACCTGCCGCACTCTTGAGAAAGCCTGGCGCCACGACCAGACAACAGAAAACATGACTGCCCTCAAGAATGCCACCCGCAAACACCACCAGCTGATCCGCACCACCAAAAGGACAACATTCAAAGAACGCCTGGACAACAATACCCACAACAGCAAGGAACTCTTCAGCGTCGTTAAAGAGCTCTTCAACCCCAGCGCTTGCAACAACAACATCACACCCTCGCAAGACCTCTGCGACTCACTCGCCTCGTTCATCCACCGCAAGATCGCCGACATACACAACAGCTTCGGCGCACAGACCACGCACCCAACCACTGAACAAACGCCCCCCACCACGACCCTCTGCACCTGGACCCCTGTCAGTACTGAAGACACAACCCGCCTGATGAACACCATCCACTCCGGCCCCCCAACTGACCCCTGCCCACACCACATCTTCAACAAAGCTGACTCCATCATCGCACCCCATCTCCAGAACATCATAAACAGCTCCTTCGCATCCGCCACCTTCCCGGAGAGCTGGAAACATGCCGAGCTGAGCGCCCTCCTGAAGAAACCCACTGCGGACCCCACGGACCTCAACAACTTCCGCCCCATCTCGCTCCTCCCTTTTCCGGCCAAAGTCATCGAGAAGACCGTCAACCGTCGCCTTCCTCAAGACAAACGGATCCCTCGACCCCTCACAGTCCGGCTTCCGAGCAAACCACAGCACCGAGACCGCTCTCATCGCAGCTACTGACGACATCAGGTTCCTGCTCGACAACGGGGAAACTGCTGCCCTCATCCTCCTAGACCTCTCAGCAGCCTTCAACACTGTATGCCACCGCACCCTAAAACAGCGCCTCGGCAACACCGGAATCCAAGGAGCGGCCCTGGAGTGGATCATTTCGTTCCTCGTCCGAAGAACACAGAGAGTCCGCCTCCCCCCGTTCCGATCTGCGGCCACCGAAGTCATCTGCGGTGTTCCGCAAGGATCCTCACTCAGCCCCACCCTCTTCAACGTCTACATGAGGCCTCTCGCAGCCATCGCATGCCAACACAACCTCAACATCCTCTCCCTCACCAACGACCCCGCCAGAGCCAGCCTCCAGGAAGGAATGAAAGACGTCGCGGAATGGATGAAGCTCAGCCGTCTGAAACTGAACTCAGACAAGACGGAAGTCCTCATCCTGGGACCATCCCCTTCTGCCTGGCACGACTCCTGGTGGCCAACTGCCCTTGGCACCGCACCCAAGCCAACGGACCATGCACGCAACCTGGGCTTCATCCTGGACTCCTCCCTCACGATGACCAAACAAGTCAACGCCGTCTCATCATCAAGCTTCAACACACTGCGGATGCTCCAGAAGATCTTCAGTTGGATCCCCACCGAAACCAGGAAGATGGTCACCCAGGCCCTCGTCACCAGTCGACTGGACTACGGGAACACCCTCTACGCTGGAACCACAGCCAAACTCCGGAAAAGACTCCAGCGCATACAGAACGCTTCTGCACGACTCATCCTGGACATCCCTCGTCACAGCCACATCTCTGCCCATCTGAAAGACCTGCACTGGCTCCCCGTCAGAAAGAGGATCACATTCAGACTCCTCACCCACGCACACAAGGCTCTCCACGACATGGGCCCGAAATACCTCAACAGCCACCTCACATTCTACACACCCACCGCCAGCTCTGATCCGCCAGCCTCGCCCTCGCCGCCGTCCCATGAATTCGCAAATCTACCGCCAGAGGAAGATCCTTCTCCCACCTGGCGGCCAAGACGTGGAACTTCCTCCCCACCCACCTACGGCTGACCCAGGACCATCTCTCCTTCAGAAACAACTCAAGACCTGGCTGTTCGAGCAGTAGCGACTACCCCCCTCCCCAGCGCCTTGAGACCCTAGCGGGTGAGTAGCGCGCTTTACAAATTTGTTTGATTGATTGAGTTGCCTCTCATGGGAGACAAGAGATGGACACGTGCAAGAGACTGACTGTAAATGTGAACGCCCGCGTTCACCACGTACAGTCATGCGATGTGCCCATCTCCTGTCCCCCTTCCGTCCTCGGTTCAACCCCACTCACTGGGGGGACTCTAGGCTGCTCATCTGCTCACCGGGCTCTCTCCCTCGTCAGCGGGTCAGTCTCTGCAGCAGGCGGGGCTCTCCACGAGCACAGGAGCCCCGCTATCTTACACGCTCGCTTCCGGCTGGCTTCACGGGCACAGGAGCGCGAGGTAGGCTTCCGTCTGCTTCCTGTCTTTTTGAGGCCCCACACCCGTCCCAACACATGTTGCCTGGCTTCCTGTCCCAGCCGGGCTGCGGTGGTTAGTTCCTCAATACGGCGGCTAGCTAGATTCAGCTGTCAGGAGGAAGAGGGCTCGCTCCCCCACTCTGCGGTTAATCAAATCCAGGTGCGTAAAATAGAAATTTTTGTTTATTTTCAACACCTTCCCAATCTGAAACTAGCTTTTGAGAACAGCTAGGGCTCCAAGAGGGCACGTCCTGGCAGCCTGATCACGAGTGAACAGAGTGATGGGTAGAGCAGGCGTCTACCACACACAGTGGGCAAGGGTTTTAGGGTAACCCAGCACATTAGCTCTGCTCAAACTGGGGGAGGGAGGAGATGAGAGAGCAGCAGGTACGTTTAGTTAAGTAGCATTTCTATATATGGTGGAGTTGGGAGGGAGACAGCCTCTTAACAGGTGGCAGTTAATAAGAACAGCATTAAAATATATTGACAATATAGCTTGCTGTATTACTAATGAGCTTCGTGGCGTGGCGCTGACATACTGGAATGCTGTAAGGGACGGATGCTTCTATTATCCCATTGAACAGTACTCCGTTTACCCACCTCTTAAGGATGGAAAGTTGAGCTGCCACGCCAGGATTCTTGAACTTGTGACGTGCATGTCACAGATGATGTCATCAGTGAGCACATATCTCACTGCGCCATCTTGCTGGCTTACTTACTTCCCCTTCATTTGCATGGCCTCAGAAGAAGCCGAAGTTGGTGACGTACTAATCTTGGGTGAAGGCGTGACATGGGCATTTCTTCTGCTGCTTCGTCTGAAGAATATGCCTCTCCTGACCTGGTCTCCTCCTCGGAACGCCACTTCCGCCCAAGCCAGTATGGCTTGTGGTAAAGCTGCCCTGATGATAACGCAGGGTTTTAAAATCAATCCTGGTTGGGGGAAAAGTCATTTCTTTGACCAGGGGACGAGGGGCAAGAATGGTGTGTGGAAAGCCTGTGAGGTGAGCATTGCCTCCGTCTATGTGAGGACTGTCAGCTTTTGGAGAGACCCGGATGGTTTGTGGAAAGTCTGTGAGGTGAGTATTGCCTCCGTCTATGTGAGGACTGTCAGCTTTTGGAGGGGCAAGGATGGTGTGTAGAAAGCCTGTGAAGAGGACATTGCCTCCGTCTATGTAAGTGAGGACTGTCAGCTTTTGGAGGGACAAGGGTTGTGTGTGGAAAGCCTGTGAGGTGAGCACTACCTCCGTCTATGTAAGTGAGAACTGTACGTTTTTGGCGGAACAAGGGTGGCGTGTGGGAAGCCTGTGAGGAAAATGAAAGTGTTGAGGGTAGGAACACCTATCCTCGAGGCTGAGCACCAAATTAACGATGAAAACAAGTTTCTTATCAAAAGTTCATGTGTTTTATTCACTTCATGAATGTGTTCCGATAGTTCAATTTGACTGAATAAGTATCCTTGTTACCATAATTCAATTCTTATGTAGATACTTCTTTAAACATTTTCTCAATCTTTCTTTACACCCAATGCATTTCGGGTCTTCAAGAACATGACCCTTCGTCAGGGGTCTGTACAAAGGGAGCAAACAGGACCAAATTAATCACTCAAAATTGACATGAAACGAAAATATTGCAACAAAAAATTGGTTATCTAACTCCTAAAACGGAAATATAGAAAAGAATGAAAGTGCCACCTAAGTCAGAAATGTAAACGCCACCAGGTAAACAACACTCTCTATATATGAATGATACCTCACGAACGCTGTCATTAAAAAGTTCACCGTGCCGCTATACGTGTCAACTGTTACAAAACGGAGTTATACACAAAATCATAACTTACGGATGACAGGACGCGTTCGCGTCTCAGCGTGTTCTGTCGGTTAACCACAGGGTTACAACAATAGCAATCATTGGAGGAACATATACCATGTGATCGCGTTCGTGACCAATCACGGCGCGAGCACCAAATCACATGTTCTGAGTGCGATGGCTTCAAAACAAAGGAGCGCGTAGCGCTATGCTTGATGAACATTATCAATCGTGATAATAAAGCGCAAGGCACTGAAAAATGCACAAACTTGACATGAAAAATGATGCAATGTTAAATAAACATTATATGAGCTAAATGCATACAAAAAATATACAAATATGTAAAACAATGATGGGGACCAGAATAATTGCAGAAGTCAATGTCAAAGATCACAGTGTTATAAAAAACACGAGTGTTCAATCCAATCATTCAAACGGATAGGGTGGCTTGAGTGCAATTTTTTTATCCAGTAAAATTCAGCTCTTAGTCTCTGTTTAACTGGATCCATGTCGGGGCGTTGTGGGATCGTCTCGATAACCATAAATTTAAGTTGGGAAATTTGATGGCCCATTTCTTTCCAGTGGCTAGCTACAGACGATTTCATATTACCAAGTCTAATGTTACTCTTATGTTCCGTGATGCGGACTTTGATTTTGCGTTCCGTTTGCCCAATGTAAATTTTGCCACATGGGCATTTGATCAAGTATATGCAATTGGCAGTGTCACATGTGCTAGAGTGATACAATTCTATAGGAAAGCCTTTAGTTGGATGCATAAGAGTTTTACCCATCATCACATTGTTGCAGTGGATACAATTTAAACATTTGGACATCCCTTTCCATGTTTTTTTCTCCTTAGGAGGTGTATTGAGTAGTTCTTTGATATTTTTAGATCTTTGAAAAGCAAACGTGATTTTATCATTATATAAGTTATTGAGATCAGGTTCAGTTTGCATCAGATGCCAATGTTTGTTTATGATCCGTTTGATTTTGTTCGAGTCCGATGAATATTTCAATACACAAACAGTTTTCTGTTCTGATTGTCTAGCCTTAGGTGTCAATAAATCGATTCTCTTCATTTTATCCACTTTAGCTAAAGCATTTTGTAAGAGGTCTGTGGGATAACCTCTTTGTGCGTACTTCTCTGTTTGTTGTTTGATTGACATGCCTACATCATCTTCATTTGATGTTATTCTCTTAAGTCTGATGTATTGTGAAGTTGGCAGGTGTTTCTTGAGAGCTTCAGGATGGAAACTTTGGAATAGAAGGCTTGCGTTTCTATCTGTGGGTTTATGAAAAACTTTCGTGCTGATTTCATTGTTGACTAATGTGATTTGTACATCCAAAAATGCTATGGTTTCATTAGAAATGGTATGTGTGAATTTTATCCTCTCATTGTGAAAGTTGAGTTTCTCAATGTTTTTTTCAAGTCGTTCTATTGATCCTCGCCAAATGAGAAAGATATCGTCGATAAAACGCTTGAACATTATTAGACCTCCTGTCCATATTTGATTGCTCAAAATGTAGTCTCTCAAACTTTTGCATGAAAATGTTCGCGTATGAGGGGGCCCCCCCAAAGCCCATTGAAGTGCCATTTGATTGATTGAAGAATTGACCATTCCATTCGAAATAACTATAGTATAATGCGAATTGCATTAATTCTAAAATCAAGATTTTTTGGTACTCTTCCAAGTTGCTGTTTAGTAGGCTCCATTCAAGCGCTTCGATGCCTTCTTTGTGTGGAATAGAAGTATATAACGCGATCACATCAATCGTACATAGCCAATGAGTATCCCCATGTTGCAGTTTGGCACTTTGTAACATGTTTAAAAAGGCTGTGGTGTCCTTTATGTATGTTTCGCTGCTTTGAACAAGTGGTTGTAAAAATGTATCAATGAATTTCCCTATGGGTTCCGAGATGGATCCACAGGCCGAGACAATGGGTCTGAATGGCGGGTTGATAGGATCCTTGTGGATCTTGGGCAACATGTATAGTTGCGGTCTTCTAGGGTATTTCAAATGAAAAAATACATGAGTTTTTTTACTGATCCATTTCATTGTGAGTCTTACCTTCCAAAAAGCAGATAAGGGCGTCGCTCTTATAGTGATGGACACTGAATTTTACAATATGAGCGTGCAGCGTGGGGGTGGGAGTGTGCTCGATGTTACCAGTGGGTTGTTCAAGAACAGGCTGGACACTAGTTCTGCGTAGAGAGGGCTTTATTATAATAAAGGTTTTTCTGGTGCGCAATGTTAAGCGTTCACGGGCAAACTCTGCTCGATCCGTATTGGCTTCCGTGGTGTGTAGGGTTGGTTCAGCTTTCCCTCTGTGGGTAGCGATGTCCTGGGACGCTTCGGTATGGTCAGCTCCGGAAAAAGAAAAGCCAACAGAGGAAAGCTGGTCAGAAAAACGCTCTGATACGGGCTGCACCGGGGGAACCAAGTGGTTGTGAGGGTTCACCTGTGAGTTACTCTATACTACAGTGCTCAGTGGCTCTAAGGGTCAGTGAGGAATTGAGGGTCGGAAAGGAGGGTAGGGGGGAGGACGGGAAAGTAGGAACGGAAAACGCGAGGGGTTGCTACACACTGTCACACGCTGTGCCCTTTATTCCTGACCCAAGCCGCCCAACGCCGCCGTACCTTGGCTAGCCACACTCCTCCCTCGGGAGTGTGGCACGGCGGTTCAACGGGTCGTTGGCCTCCTGGCACTCCGCTCCAGTCTTCTTCAGCTTCTCTTCCGTTTGCTTGCACGCCGTCGGCTTCGCGTTTCACCTCCTCGTCCTCGCTTCCTTCTTCCTGGGTGTCGGCACAACCCCAGTACAGGGCTTCCGCTCCTTTGTCCACACGGGAACCTCTTACGTCATGCGGGGGCGTGGCCTCTTCCGTGTGTAGATTCCAATTAAAGGCGCCTTCCCTTTCTTCTGTATCGTCGTCCGAAAGCAGGGGACGGGTGTCCCAGTTAGACTGAAGGGAAGGAGGGGAAGCAGAGTCAGGTTTCCACCAGTCCATCTGGGTTTCCGCTCCCACCCCGTTACACCCCTCCCCCCTTGGATTCTCCCGATCGGGGAGAATAGGAGTTCTGGACAAGTAGTCTGCATTGCTGTTCTCAGACCCTTTTCGATGCACCACTGTAAAAGCGTACGGTTGTAGAGAAAGGAACCAGCGTAACACTCTTGCATTCTGGGATTTGTTCCTTTGCATCCATTGGAGGGGAGCATGGTCTGTATATAATACAAAGGACTTTCCCTCCAAGTAATACCTCAGTTTATCTATAGACCAGCGAATAGCAAGGCACTCTTTTTCTACTGTAGGATACTTGCGTTCTCTAGGATGTAACTTCCTACTGATGAATAGTATGGGGTGTTCCAGCCCGTCCTCCCCCTCTTGTGACATCACTGCCCCTATCCCCGTGTCCGAGGCGTCAGTGGCTAGGGAGAAGGGTTTCGTAAAGTCAGGGGGAATCAATACCGGACTAGAAGTGATGGCTTTCTTTAGGGTCTCAAACGCTTTCATTGCTTCTTCTGACGGTGCTTTGCTAATGGTGTTTTTGACACTTTTCTTTAGAAGGTCTGTCAAAGGAGTTGCTATGACTGCAAAGTTTTCGATGAATCTCCTATAGTAGCCAATGAGACCCAGAAATGCTCTTAGATCTCTTTTTGTGGAGGGGAAGGATGTATTGGTTATAGCTCTAATTTTCTCC
Organism: Lissotriton vulgaris; assembly: GCF_964263255.1. Taxonomy (NCBI): domain Eukaryota; kingdom Metazoa; phylum Chordata; class Amphibia; order Caudata; family Salamandridae; genus Lissotriton; species Lissotriton vulgaris. The sequence goes on from NW_028242767.1 coordinate 95,450, forward strand.
TCTTGAGGTGCTATTACCCCTTCACCTAACATAAAGCCCAGGTATTTTACTTTGGGAAAGGCGGCTCTTGATTTTTTTGCATTTACATGCAGTCCTGCCTGTTGTAGGGCACGAAGGACCTTGGATATGTGGTCCAAATGTTCTGTCCATGTTGTACTAAAGATGACAATGTCATCCAAGTAGACCGAACTATATTGAGTATGAGGGGCTAACACTCCTGTCATTAACCTTTGGAATGTTGCAGGGGCACCATGAAGGCCGAAAGGCAGGACATTAAATTCAAACAAACCATCATCAGTGGCAAAAGCTGTTTTATGTTTGTCTTTCTCCCTTAACGGCACCTGCCAATATCCTTTGGCCAGGTCCAATGTTGTGATGTATCTGGCCCCCCGTATCCTCTCTATAAGCTCGTCTACTCTCGGGATGGGAAAGGCGTCAAAAGATGATATAGCATTGAGGGCTCTGAAGTCCATACAGAACCTGGTGGACCCATCTGGTTTAGGAACCATCACGACAGGGGAGGACCAGTTGCTCCGAGAAGGCCTTATGACACCTAGATCGAGCATGTCCCTTACTTCCTTTTTCACATATGCTCTTCTAGCTGCGGGTATTCTGTAAGCCCTCTGTTTTACAATCTTTCCCTCTTCAGTCTCAATGCAATGTTCTGCCATATGTGTGTGACCTGGTTTGTCGGAAAACAGACCAGAAAAGGGTTGTAATGCCTGTAGCAGTTCTCTATTTTCGGCCTCTGTCAACTCAGGGTTGATGGGGAGTTTCTCTAGAGTGGACTGCGCCCCCTGTGTTGGTATTACCAAGTGTGTGGATCGGGGTAGGGGACCTAACCACTTCTTTAACAAGTTTATGTGGAATGTTTGCTGTCGTGAGGGCGATATTTGTACTCTATAGGTTGTTCGGCCAATTGTTTCTACAACTTTGTATGGCCCCATCCATTCACTCCTGAATTTCTGGGTGGATGATGGTAGGAGTACTAAGGCCCAATCACCCTTTTCCAACTTCCTCCATTTTTTTCCTTTGTCATAGTACACTTTCTGTTTTTGTTGGGCTTTCTCTAGATTGGAATAAGCCAGATCTCTGAGTTTACCCAATCTGGATTGCAATTGTTGGGTATATTCAAGGAGAGATCTCTGATCATTGGCTTCTTCCTGCTCCCAAGCTTCCTTCGTGATTTCTAGGAGGGTTCTTGGTTGTCGACCATAGAGCAACTCAAAAGGGGAATACCCTAGACTGCTTTGTACTTGTGAGCGGAGGACATATAGGGCCAGAGGCAACTGTTTGTCCCAATCTTTGTTTTCGGCTGATAGCATTTTTTTCAAAGTGGTTTTTAAAGTCCTGTTATATCGCTCTACCAGGCCATCTGTTTGTGGATGGTAGGCAGAAGTTCGAATGTGTTTTAGGTCCAAGGTCTTACACACCTCCTTCATTAATTTAGAGACGAAGGGAGTCCCCTGATCCGTTAAGATCTCTCTGGGGAAACCAACCCTCAAGAAGACCTCTACCAGCTTATCTGCTACATTCTTTGTAGTAGGAGTGATAAGGGCAAAGGCCTCAGGAAACCGGGTGTTGTAATCTATTATAACGAGAGCATAGGTATGACCTCGCGTGGTACGTGGAAGGGGTCCAATGAGGTCCATGCCTACCCTTTCAAAAGGGTTCCCAATGACAGGCAAGGGCTGAAGAGGAACGGCTGCTGGTCTATTCATGTTTCTTTTTTGACATATTTCACACTGCTTACAATAGTTCTCTGCTTCTTTGTACATTCCAGGCCAAAAGAATAGTTTCACTATGGTCTGGGTGGTTTTCTCTGGTCCTGAATGTCCTGCGGTTAAATGGGTGTGGGCATAAAACAGGATTTGTTCCCTGAAGTCCTTGGGCACCACCAACTGGGGGGAATCCCCCATCTTCCCTTCCCTATACAACAAGTCATTCTTTATCCTGAATCGTGGATAGGGCGTGTCAGGTTTGTCCTGCGACATGTGAGCTGTTTCCCACGCGTTCAATAGGGTGGGATCATTGGCCTGGGCAAACTTAAAGCTTCTATCTAACACCCAGGGCTCTGAGGTTAGATAGCTATCTCGGGGTTGCTTCTCCTGTCGTTCGTTTAGCTCCCTCCTAAATAGCGATAGAAAATCTGGGTTATCTAGGCCTAAGATAAGGTCCTCTGGAAGTGAATCCACCACCCCTACTCTTACTGTGCATGGGGTCTGGTTTTCGGGATGTAATGTGACTTGGGCCACCTGATAGGGTTTCACATCCCCATGTACGCATCTGATATGAACCAAGGTATTTGGTGCTATCTGAGATTCATGCACGTGCTTTTTCTGGATCACAGACTGCCTACAGCCTGAGTCCAATAGTGCTTTTACCCAGTTTTTATTGACTACTACTCTTACGTAAAACGATGGTCCCGTCTCGGCAGTGTACAACACAGCTTTGGGGAGGTATCCAACCTCCATGGGTTCTTCGTTATTCCTCTTTCGTGGGCAGTGCCTTGCGATATGGCCCCAATCCCCACACTCAAAGCACTGGGGTCCTTTCATGGGTGGCATCACATCCATTTTCACGGGTCGTTGCTTCAGGGGTTCTGCCAGTGGTTTGTTTTTCTTTTCTTGTCTAACCCCGGGACCCGTTTTAAGTCCTTTTTAGGTCGTAGGCCTAAAAGGCTGCGCTTGCGCAGTCTTAGGCCGGAGATTTAATGACTCTTAGTAGCGCAGAAGGTCCCGCCTCCCTGCCCTGTCTCTCCACCATTGGCTGGCTTCCTAAATGGAGGCCAGCCATTGGAGGAAAGATCCATCCCTCCAAAGAAGCCCGTCTTTTTCGGATTTGGGGGCGTGATTTTTTGCGTTCTTTAGACAGTGACGTTGTCTGTCACTCAGAACCACAAAACCACGCCCCCAATTCCGAAAAATTCAGAGCTTCCCGGACGCCATTTTGTTTCACCGCAGTGAAGGTGAGCATCGAGCCTCTGCCTCTTCCCCCATTTACGCCTGTTTGTGCCGTTTTTAGTGCCACCGGATTACAGGCCGGTCCCTAATTACAGGCCGGTCCCTACTTGCCTGGACGGCGGCTGACGATGCGCGGTGACAGAGGTGACTTGCCCTGACAGACGCAGCAGCAGGCAGAGACGGAGCTCGACGGCCATGGCACCTACAGCAGCAGTATCTCCTCCAGTGCCCCCGGACGCTGTTTTTCTGCGTGGTGAGTGATTCCCTCGCTCCCCCCCCACCCCCCTCCTCCTCCTCCCTTTTCCTGGGTCCTTCCATGTTTTCTCGATGTCGGAGCTGCCTTTCTGTGCGGGGGATGGGTTACGGGCTTTGGGCGCGGAGACCGGGTCCTGTGGGGTCGCTTACACGGTGCTGGAATGTGGGGGGTGGGCCTGGGTGTGGGCTTTATGAGAACGGGGGTCCGTCCGCTATGCGCTGGTCTGTCTTTTGCAGCGCAGGCTTGGTAGAGGAGCTGGTTTCCTCGACGGACGCTTCGCGGACAGATAGAGGAAGAATGAGGAAGGAATGCAGTGAACTATCTAAATGCACATTTCGTTTCTGAGCACTGGGCATGAAGAAAAGGTATTAGTAGATTAATACTGGTGATTACTGAGCCTATACGGATGAAAGGGCGATTTGTCCAGGAGGTTTCCGTAGTGTTTGATAAAAATATGTTTCTAAGTGCAGTGAAGGCCGGAATAGTCTGAACAGCTTATTGAGCCAATATTGATAAAATGTGGCTTATTCCTGCCTATCAGTAAAGCGACCTTGACAGACGTGCGGCCGTTCAGTGTGGTTTCCGCCCAGTCCCTATAGGGCATGCCCACCTCCGCTGTGCACAGCCCCAGCCCTGCAGACATGTACCAATGGTGTCCCCTCCTGTTATGTCTTTAGGAAGGGAAATGACTCCGGACCCCGAGGAAGGGGGTCTTATATATTCCCTCTGAAAGACTAAGTAAAGTAAACTGCAGTCATCCTGTGCGCGCTGCAAAGATCTGATCTCTGCATGGAACGCGTCCAGCTTCGGTTTATTTCTAACTTCCGGGTAAATCCCTGGACCTTGCGGGTTTACCATGCACGGATTTAATTGCCCAGCAGAGATTACACGCTGGCTCCGGAAAGGCATTATTATCGGTACTGCAGAGCTGTGATGGCTTGCCCCGGCAAGGCGGCCCCTAGTCTAGGTTCGATATATGACTAAAGAAAGAAAGAGTTACCTAAGCCTGCTGCAGGTCTATAAATCTATAAGTAAAGGTATACAACAAACTCTCGCAGAGTAGGCAATCAATATCACGTTAGATAGCTCAGTGCGTTTATGCACTAGCAGCAAAAACCGGAATGTAGCCAGTAGGATCCAGGGTCCCCTTCTAACAAGCCTAAGTATGTCGTTCACCCTTTAAAGGTCAATAAAGGGAGTGGCATTTCGTTCTTTCATTGAAACAACTGTTATCAATAGTGCCACGAAGCCATAAGGCGGTGGGAGCAAGCAGTATGAAAAACAAGTTCTAAATCTTAAATTAGCACGGGTGAGACTGCTGCTTCGGTATATCAAAGATTCTACCAGTGGTCCGGCTCAGCTGCCAAGGGTCTGCGGGGGTCACCTTGGCCTCTGTCTCTCCTCTGTCCTTCCTCGCGCTCCTTTGCAATAACACACGGGCTGATTGATATTCTGTACTATGAGACCTATTACGAGGTTATTGCGCTCCATTGTATTAAAAAATACGTATTTTTCATGTATCACTCCATACCACACAGGCGTTTCTATGAGCTGTAAATAACTGGTGTTAGTGTTTGCTGATTTAATGGTACTCCATCTACTGACCTTGGAAGGATGGAGGTAGTAGTGACCTTGCGGAGGTTTGGAAATGTGGCCGGCAGATCACTGAATGTTTCAGCAGAGAGCACTGAAATCACCAGGCCACCCTGCTTACTATAGCTGACCTTACCCTCACAGAGGGCCCTTTAAAGAATAATAAAGTTCTCTGGTGTGTGGCCAGCTGTCTGCTCTGCAGAAAAGTGTGAGGGGATGGCATGTCTGAAACCTTTAGATACCCAGTGGCCTTAACAGGCTGCCAGAAATGCAAACATTGCAAGTTGTTTACAGAATGTTTTTGGGTGTGGAGAACCTAAACATATAAGTCCTTAGCTCCTAAAAGCAAGCACAGTTAGTGCTTTGAGGCCTTCATTAGAAGTAGGCCAGAATTGTCAGCTGGCAAGAACTAATAATTTGGGGAATGGAATTTACCCAGGGCGAAATTTCTATGGGAGTCTGAGGTTCATAAGGGATCATTTCACACCAATTTCCACAGGTTATTACCCGATTGTAGCACTTTTCTAACACACATTTTGCCATATTTTCCTAGTGAAATATATATGAGTCAAGAAAAACCCGGAGTGCAGTTTTGCCTCAGCGCTCATATTCCTGAATTGATTTGAGTTAAATTCCTGTTTCCGAACAATTGGGTTCTCCTTACAAGTCTACAACTAGGATATAAAGGGAAGAAATAACCACACATTTTAAAGCCACCTGTTGCCGACCCTCAATATCCCAGCCCCAGAGACAAATGCAGGAAGGTTAGGAGTTATGTAAGTGGAGATTAAAGTTTAATGAAACTGTCCTTAGTTAATTTTTTGATCACGTCTCTTTTTTTTGGGACGGAGGAATTGACAACTTTAATATATTGTATCCATTTATTTGCGGTCCAAGGGCAATGGCCAGTTTCCTTTATGATGCCCTGGCGTTTTATCTGGGTTTGTTTTACCTGGCCTTCACTGTTAGTGGTGCTCGCAGCCGGGCACAGCAAGGCCCAGGTTTCCCCCGCATACGTTCACGATCGGGGGCAGGCTCGCATTGTAGCTCAGTGGTGCGAGTTCGTTGAAGGGGGGGAGAGGGGTGGGGGGCGTTTAGACATGCGGTACGCTAGCTGGCACTGGCGGGACGTTCCCGGTCCCATCAGGTGCATCTTAGCATCTAGTGTGGAGAAGTGCGCACGCCGTGTTTCTTGCACATTTTACGTTGGTAGCACTTCAGCATGACTCCTCTTTTGTTGGCTTGAGGGGATTTCGAATCTACGCGAGGAGGTGGCGGCACACTTAAGGCTGTTGACTCGGGAGCAGGACTGAGGGTTAAGAACAGAAGCTTCCCTAAGCCATTGCTTCAAGGTAATACTTCCGCAAATACTTAGGGGGGGTTAACGGGTTAACTGGTGGCTAAAATATTGACCTCGGAACTCAGCCCTAGAGTTCTAATTCCGGCTTTGTACCGGACCAAAAACTGTGTCATGTTGGGCAAATCTCTCAATGCCTTAAGCTCCATCTGTAATGGTGTTATGTAAATATGAAAGGTGTAAAACAGTGTGTGCGACACAAACACCTGCTCGCTCCGTGTGGTCTAGCACTGCCACCATGTACCTGTTCCCACCACTACGTCTGTGATTGGTTGTGGTCTAGCACTGCCCCCATGTACCTGTTCCCACCACTACGTCTGTGATTTGTTGTGGCCCAGCACTGCCCCAATTACATTTTCCCACCCCTCGGTCTGTGGTTGGCTGATGTCTGCCCCAACACCAGTGTCTGTCCTCACACAGGTGTCTGCCTGTTCCCATACACTAGTACCAGTCCCTCAGCAGCACTGTCTGTTCCCCTTCACCAGCGTCTGTCTGTCTCCCGCCACCAGTGTTCACCCTCACTGCTGATGTCTGCCCCATCACCAGTGTCTGTCCTCACACCGGTGTCTGGCTGTTCCCATACACTAGTACCAGTCCCTCAGCAGCACTGTCTGTTCCCCTTCACCAGCGTCTGTTCCCCTTCACCAGTGTCTGTTCCCCTTCACCAGCGTCTGTTCCCCTTCACCAGCGTCTGTTCCCCTTCACCAGCGTCTGTTCCCCTTCACCAGCGTCTGTTCCCCTTCACCAGCGTCTGCTCCCTTTAACCACTGTCTGCTCCCTTTAACCACTGTCTGCTCCCTTTAACCACTGTCTGCTCCCTTTAACCACTGTCTGCTCCCTTTAACCACTGTCTGCTCCCTTTAACCACTGTCTGCTCCCTATAACCACTGTCTGCTCCCTATAACCACTGTCTGCTCCCCTTAACCACTGTCTGCTCCCTTTAACCACTGTCTGCTCCCTTTAACCACTGTCTGCTCCCCTTCACCACTGTCTGCTCCCCTTCACCACTGTCTGCTCCCCTTCACCACTGTCTGCTCCCCTTCACCACTGTCTGCTCCCCTTCACCACTGTCTGCTCCCCTTCACCACTGTCTGCTCCCCTTCACCACTGTCTGCTCCCCTTCACCACTGTCTGCTCCCCTTCACCACTGTCTGCTCCCCTTCAACACTGTCTGCGCCCCTTCACCAGTGTCTGTGCCCCTTCACCAGTGTCTGTCGCTTAGTGTACACCCCTCTCCAATATCTGCCCTAACACCAGTTCTCTTTCCCTCATACCAGTCTCTTTCCCCATACATATCCCTCCCTGTACATCTGTCGTCACCTACACAAGTATCTGTTTGTTTCTGTTCCCCTTCACCAGTGTCTGCTACTTAGTGTCTACTGCACCCCCAATATCTGCCCTAACACAAGTATCTGTCCCTCATATCAGTACTATCCCCATACATTACCCTCCCCATACATCCGTCGTTACCTACACTTGTGTCTGGCTCCTGTCGCCAGTGTCTGTTCCACTTCACCAGTGTCTGTCGCTTAGTGTCCACCCCTCCCCCTGTATCTGTCCCTCATACCAGTGTCTATCCCCATACATGTCCCACCCATACATCCGTCGCCACCTACACTTGTGTATGCCTCGCACCACCAGTGCCCATCCTCACCACTGAGGTCTGCCCCAACACCATGTCCGTCATTACACCAGTAAGAGTCTGCCTGTCTCCCTAGGCTGGCACCAGTCCCTCATCAACAGTGCCTGTCCCCAAATGTTTCAGTTTGTCTCAGCAAGGAGCGAGCGCTCATTTGCAGACTGTAGACATGTGGATAGGTCATCAGCTGTGAAGTGTCTGGGAACCATAAGCAATCCATTTCAGAAAGGGGCCAATGCCACCAGGAAGGCAACATTTTCCCTCTACATCCCTCCACCAGGCATGCCCTCCACAGACATTTAGGAGCAGTTAGAAGTGTGAGTGCATGGAAAGGATGTGGGATCTGCCCCTTACGGACACCAACTGCTGGAGTCTGTATCAAAGGGTCACCTCTTCCCCGGTTTCCAAGAAGCAGACTCAGTTATAGGTGAGACTCTTATGTGTGGGTGGCTCTGTGTGTGTGTGGGGGGGGGGGTGGGTGGCTCTGTGTGTGTGGGTGGGTGGCTCTGTGTGTGTGTGTGGGTGGCTCTGTGTGTGTGTGTGTGGCTCTGTGTGTGTATGGGTGGCTCTGTGTGTGTGTCGGTGGCTCTGTGTGTGTGTGGGTGGCTCTGTGTGTGTGTGGGTGGCTCTGTGTGTGTGTGTGTGGGTGGCTCTGTGTGTGTGTGTGTGGGTGGCTCTGTGTGTGTGTGTGTGTGGGTGGCTCTGTGTGTGTGTGGGTGGCTCTGTGTGTGTGTGGGTGGCTCTGTGTGTGTGTGTGGGTGGCTCTGTGTGTGTGTGTGGGTGGCTCTGTGTGTGTGTGTGGGTGGCTCTGTGTGTGTGTGTGGGTGGCTCTGTGTGTGTGTGTGGGTGGCTGTGTGTGTGTGTGGGTGGCTCTGTGTGTGTGTGTGGGTGGCTCTCTGTGTGTGTGTGGGTGGCTCTGTGTTTGTGTGTGGGTGGCTCTGTGTTTGTGTGTGTGGGTGGCTCTGTGTGTGTGTGTGTGGGTGGCTCTGTGTGTGTGTCTAGCTCTGTGTGTGGCGCTCTGTGTGAATAGTTTTTTTGTAGGTGGCTCTATGTGTGTGTGGCTCTGTCTGTGTGAGGGTGACTGTGTAGGTGGCTCTGTATGTGTGGGTGGCTCTATGTGAGTGGCTCTGTGTGGGTGGCTCTGTATGTGTGTGTGGGTGGCTTTGTGTGTGTGGCTCTGCGGGTGTAAATGCATTAGGTCATGCATTTGCAAGCGATTCAGCTATTGGCATTGTAAATGACAATGCCATTTATTTATGATTTAAAATAAAATGACATGAGCAATGCCAATAGCTCTACCTTTAATAATGCAGAGAATGTGCTTCTGATGGGTGCTTCTGATGGGTGCTTCTGATGGGTGCTTCCGATGTGTGCAGTACTTCTGTGCTTCTGATGTGTGCTTCCGATGTGTGCAGTGTTTCCATTCTTCTTACGGGTGCTTCCAATGTGTGCAGTGCTTCTGATGCATGCAGTGCTTTCGTTCTATTTATGGGTGCTTCCGATGTGTGCAGGGCTTCCGTGCTTCTGATGGGTGCTTCCGATGTGTGCAGTGCTTCTGATGTGTGCTTCCGATGGGTGCTTCCGATGTGTGCAATGTTTCCGTTCTCTCTCACTACATCACTCTCTCTACCTCCCTACTCCACTCTATCTATCTCACTACCTCACAACTTCTCCCTCTCAAAACCTCACTACCTCACTCTCTATCTCACTAAATCACTTCACTATCTCTCTAACTCACTCCCTCACTCGCTCTCTTTCTATCTCACTAACTCACTTTCACTCTCTTTCAATACCTCACTCTCTCTCTACCTCACTCTCTCTCTCACTACCTCACTCTCTCTCTGCTAATGCAATAGGTCTCACATATGCAAACAATTCAGCTATTGCCAGTAGAAATGACAATGCCATTTATTTAGGGATAAAAAAAAAAAATTATGACCAATGCCAATAGCTCTACCTATAATATTGCAGAGACCATTGCATTGTAAATGCTTGTTCCAATTCCCATGGTAAGTTCCGGGGTTGGGCTCTCGCAAAATTGGATGCCATCTCAATGGCCTGAGCGGGGGGTGAGGCCTGAGTGTTGCCTCAACCATCGTTGGGTGCCATAAGGCAGGGCTTCCATGAATTGTTCTAGGTAAATACTTGACATTATTTCTTCCTTACTGCGGCTCTCTGGTCTTAGCCACTTATCAGCAGCCATTTTCAAACGTAAGAACAACGTCTTCGGGTTTTCTCCAGTTACTCCTCTCTCTTTCCTGAATCTTAGCCGGTATGCTTCAGCATCCAATCCCAAGTGGTCCAATATTACTGCCTTTATATCGGAATACGAGGTAGTACCTGCATGGTTTGCGACCTGATACGTTGCTTGGGCTTCTCCTGATAACAGTGGGGCTAAGAAGAAAGGCCACTTCTCCTCTGGCCACCCACAAGCACGAGCTGCCCTTTCGAAATTGGTGAGGAAGGCATCAGGGTCTTCTCCCGACACATATTTTTGCAGAGAGACCCCTGCGGGTTGGTGTGAGTAAGCCCTCCTTTCCAGGGGTACAGGTGTGCTGGGATTCTGTACGACTTTTTGGAGTCCTTCTATTTGAGCCGTTATCGTGTTTCTGAACATTGTCCTGTCAGCATCGGCGGTCGAACTTTGTTGACTGACAGCCCACTCTAACTTCTGTTGCCCCTCTATCAGGTGTTTGATTAGCTGATCCATCTCGGAGTCCTGGATGGAAGGGGCGGATCCCACTTCTGACACCAGTTGTAGCGTGGGGGTGGGAGTGTGCTCGATGTTACCAGTGGGTTGTTCAAGAACAGGCTGGACACTAGTTCTGCGTAGAGAGGGCTTTATTCTAATAAAGGTTTTTCTGGTGCGCAATGTTAAGCGTTCACGGGCAAACTCTGCTCGATCCGTATTGGCTTCCGTGGTGTGTAGGATTGGTTCAGCTTTCCCTCTGTGGGTGGCGATGTCCTGGGACGCTTCGGTATGGTCAGCTCCGGAAAAAGAAAAGCCAACAGAGGAAATCTGGTCAGAAAAACGCTCTGATACGGGCTGCACCGGGGAACCAAGTGGTTGTGAGGGTTCACCTGTGAGTTACTCTATACTACAGTGCTCAGTGGCTCTAAGGGTCAGTGAGGAATTGAGGGTCGGAAAGGAGGATAGGGGGGGAGGACGGGAAAGTAGGAACGGAAAACGCGAGGGGTTGCTACACACTGTCACACGCTGTGCCCTTTACTCCCGACCCAAGCCGCCCAAAGCCGCCGTACCTTGGCTAGCCACACTCCTCCCTCGGGAGTGTAGCACGGCGGTTCACCGGGTCGTTGGCCTCCTGGCACTCCGCTCCCATCTTCTTCAGCTTCTCTTCCGTCTGTTTGCACGCCGTCGGCTTCGCGTTTCACCTCCTCGTCCTCGCTTCCTTCTTACTGGGTGTCGACACACCCCCAGTACAGGGCTTCCGCTCCTTTGTCCACACGGGAACCTCTTACGTCATGCGGGGGCGTGGCCTCTTCCGTGTGTAGATTCCAATTAAAGGCGCCTTCCCTTTCTTCTGTATCGTCGTCCGAAAGCAGGGGACGGGTGTCCCACTTAGACTGAAGGGAAGGAGGGGAAGCAGAGTCAGGTTTCCACCAGTCCATCGGGGTTTCCGCTCCCACCCCGTTACAGAGCGTCAATAACCATGTCTTCAACCAGGATTTTTACCTACCATTACCAGGAGATCCAACACAAGAATATCAGAAAGTTTTACAACTAATTTTGGATCACGCACTCACAATGAAATGGATCAGTCAAAAAACTCATGCATTTTTTCATTTGAAATACCCTAGAAGACCGCAACTATACATGTTGCCCAAGATCCACAAGGATCCTATCAACCCGCCATTCAGACCCATTGTCTCGGCCTGTGGATCCATCTCGGAACCCATAGGGAAATTCATTGATAAATTTTTACAACCACTTGTTCAAAGCAGCAAAACATACATAAAGGACACCACGGCCTTTTTAAACATGTTACAAAGTGCCAAACTGCAACATGGGGATACTCATTGGCTATGTACGATTGATGTGATCGCGTTATATACTTCTATTCCACACAAAGAAGGCATCGAAGCGCTTGAATGGAGCCTACTAAACAGCAACTTGGAAGAGTACCAAAAAATCTTGATTTTAGAATTAATGCAATTCGCATTATACCATAGGTATTTCGAATGGAATGGTCAATTATTCAATCAATCAAATGGCACTTCAATGGGCTTTGGGGGGGGCCCCCTCATACGCGAACATTTTCATGCAAAAGTTTGAGAGAGATTACATTTTGAGCAATCAAATATGGACAGAAGGTCTAATAATGTTCAAGCGTTTTATCGACGATATCTTTCTCATTTGGCGAGGATCAAAAGAACGACTTGAAAAAAACATTGAGAAACTTAACTTTCACAATGAGAGGATAAAATTCACACATACCATTTCTAATGAAACCATAGCATTTTTGAATGTACAAATCACATTAGTCAACAATGAAATCAGCACGAAAGTTTTTCATAAACCCACAGATAGAAACGCAAGCCTTCTATTCCAAAGTTTCCATCCTGAAGCTCTCAAGAAACACCTGCCAACTTCACAATACATCAGACTTAAGAGAATAACATCAAATGAAGATGATGTAGGCATGTCAATCAAACAACAAACAGAGAAGTACGCACAAAGAGGTTATCCCACAGACATCTTACAAAATGCTTTAGCTAAAGTGGATAAAATGAAGAGAATCGATTTATTGACACCTAAGGCTAGACAATCAGAACAGAAAACTGTTTGTGTATTGAAATATTCATCGGACTCGAACAAAATCAAACGGATCATAAACAAACATTGGCAACTGATGCAAACTGAACCTGATCTCAATAACTTATATAATGATAAAATCACGTTTGCTTTTCAAAGATCTAAAAATATCAAAGAACTACTCAATACTCATCCTAAGGAGAAAAAAACATGGAAAGGGATGTCCAAATGTTTAAATTGTATCCACTGCAACAATGTGATGATGGGTAAAACTCTTATGCATCCAACTAAAGGCTTTCCTATAGAATTGTATCACTCTAGCACATGTGACACTGCCAATTGCATATACTTGATCAAATGCCCATGTGGCAAAATTTACATTGGGCAAACGGAACGCAAAATCAAAGTCCGCATCATGGAACATAAGAGTAACATTAGACTTGGTAATATGAAATCGTCTGTAGCTAGCCACTGGAAAGAAATGGGCCATCAAATTTCCCAACTTAAATTTATGGTTATCGAGACGATCCCACAACGCCCCGACATGGATCCAGTTAAACAGAGACTAAGAGCTGAATTTTACTGGATAAAAAAATTGCACTCAAGCACCCTATCGGTTTGAATGATCGGATTGAACACTCGTGTTTTTTATAACACTGTGATCTTTGACATTGACTTCTGCAATTATTCTGGTCCCCATCATTGTTTTACATATTTGTATATTTTTCGTATGCATTTAGCTCATATAATGTTTATTTAACATTGCATCATTTTTCATGTCAAGTTTGTGCATTTTTCAGTGCCTTGCGCTTTATTATCACAATTGATAATGTTCATCAAGCATAGCGCTACGCGCCCCGTTGTTTTGAAGCCATCGCACTCAGAACATGTGATTTGGTGCTCGCGCCATGATTGGTCACAAACGCGATCACATGATATATGTTCCTCCAATGATTGCTATTGTTGTAACCCTGTGGTTAACCGACAGAACACGCTGAGACGCAAACGCGTCCTGTCATCCGTAAGTTATGATTTTGTGTATAACTCCGTTTTGTAACAGTTGACACGTATAGCGGCACGGTGAACTTTTTAATGACAGCGTTCGTGAGGTATCATTCATATATAGAGAGTGTTGTTTACCTGGTGGCGTTTACATTTCTGACTTAGGTGGCACTTTCATTCTTTTCTATCTTTCCGTTTTAGGAGTTAGATAACTAATTTTTTGTTGCAATATTTTCGTTTCATGTCAATTTTGAGTGATTAATTTGGTCCTGTTTGCTCCCTTTGTACAGACCCCTGACGAAGGGTCATGTTCTTGAAGACCCGAAATGCATTGGGTGTAAAGAAAGATTGAGAAAATGTTTAAAGAAGTATCTACATAAGAATTGAATTATGGTAACAAGGATACTTATTCAGTCGAATTGAACTATCGGAACACATTCATGAAGTGAATAAAACACATGAACTTTTGATAAGAAACTTGTTTTCATCGTTAATTTGGCGCTCAGCCTCGAGGATAGGTGTTCCTACCCTCAACACTTTCATTTTGATCAAAAGGCACGCTTTGACGACGTGCGACGACTAGAGAGCCACTCCATGAACTTAATGAATTCAGAGGTATAATCATTGAACTCTTGAGTGCACTGGGATAACATTTCGTTCATTTGATTCACAAAGCCTGTGAGGAAGACATTACCTTTGTCTTTGTAAGTGAGTTCAGGTTGCTCTGTGGAGCGGACATTGGATCATGGACGTAGGGCCTGGTGTTCGTGGTACAAGGCTGTTGATGCTTTTTAGGTTGATCCTGGGCAGAGCATGCCCTGTTCTGCGGCATGCTGTAATGGAGTATGGAATAGAAGCCCTGTCTTCCCTCCGCCCATATTTGTCATTGGCTTGTGTCATTGCTCTTTGTGAATGCTGGCTTCTGATTCGTTAAAAGACTTGTTAGTCCCTCCTTAATACTGCCTTGTCTTCATTTGTAACCTCCCATTAGTACTGTCCCTTTTACTTCGATTGTTACATAGTACGTCTTTTTTTTGGTCTGTAAGCACTATTTTTTGTAATGAGTTTCCCCATGCTGCAGGTACTACATGCTTTCCTGCAACATTCAGCACACCATGCGTGCTTTCACTTCCCGAGCACTCCAGGACAATGACGGCCGCTTCTTTGAATAGGTCTCACATTTAGAAGAGTTTGATCTATCAGCATTGTAAATGACACTGCCTTTTATTTATGTGTTACTTAGCAAAACAGATAAATAAAAGGAATTGTCATTTACAATGTCAATAGCTTAAACTCTCGCAAATGCAAGACCTATTGCATTGCAAATGTTTGTTTGACTGAGGGCACCAAAGTTGTATTGAATTATTATTTTAAATAATCGATTCATACTATTGTGCTATTGAAGATGAAATATAGAAATCCTCTACTTGTAAGAATACCTAAAATACACCAAGTGCTTTTTAACCCCTTCGCTGCGGCGGGAATTCCGCCGCAGCGCTAAGGGGGCGGGGGGGTCGAGCAGCGCTCTCATGCTCGTGACGGAGCCGCTCCGTCACGAGCCGCGGTTGAGCTGTGCTCGTGACGGAGCGGTTCCGTCACAAACGCGCCCGCTCAATGGAATGCTCAGCGCAGGCGCGAAATTCGCGCCGCGCAGGCACGCCGAGCGGGCAATGACGGAACCGCTCCGTCATGAGCACAGCTCAACCGAGGCTCATGGCGGAGCGGCTCCGTCATGAGCATAGAACGGGTTAAGGCAGCATTACAAGCAGCATCTAGGGAGGTTAAAGCATAAAAAAGTTTGATTATATCAGCCAGTCTAGACTCCTGATCACAATACAATAGCTCCGTACAGAGGCAAATACTATGGGGACAAGGACGAGACTGGCGGTCCAAGGACTGCCAGACTCATGGGGACAACATGTGCACCCCTGTGTGCATGCACACCAGTTCCTGCACAGCATGGACTGGAACTGTTTGTGTATTCCCAATGTGGTGCCCATTTTCAGGGCACCACCGTGGGAAGATCAAAAACAAAGCCTGCCGACAGGAGGAGACTTCTAATCTGGCAGGCGGCATGACCGCAGCTTTGGCAGTGCGGTGCCGGAGCAACCCTGCACCACACCACCAAAGTCTTAATCAGGCCATATGGGTTTGTTAGTGTGGATTACCCTTAAAACAATTCACTCTGGATCACTACACTGGCCCAGAAGCTGGACATCTCAGGGGCCCACTGCCAATATCAGAATGCACAGTCACTTCTTGAAATCACATAATTCAAAAACACAAAGACACTAGAGCAACCCTGGGTCTGGAACTCTATCCTCTGGCCATCAGAAAAATATCCTCGGATGATACCTTTAAAGAATTAAAATGCCTGTTGTTTCAGTGCCAGCTTATACCCCGTGGACCTGTATCAGAGATCAGTGTATTTCAATCTGTTAGGTGCAAAGCCCTCAAGTCTAACACATCACACACTAGCATAACACAAACTGGACAGGCGTTCAGCAGTCACACTGAGCACGGCAATTTTCAGGCACAATCAGCATTGCAACTTTGCATAACAATGTGACCAGACATGTCGTGGTTTGAAAGTGCCACAGAGTCAGGCTGCCATCCTGTCCTAGTTTGGTTTCATGTGGAGGCAATGCCAATAAGAAGTGACTGGCCTGTCGTTGTCTTCTCTGGCCATCAGAGTCCTTCTGACGGTGGTGAGTTTTGGATTCAGAGGCAATGCTGGCAGAGCAGTTTACAGCGTGGAAGCCTGAGCCGGCTTCATAGCCAACCAAGAGCATCCATGGGTTGAGTCAGCAGCTGGGGTGGGCTCCATGTTGGAGGTTTAGGGGAGGCATTCTTCCTGCTCAGTTGTTGCTGCTAA
The DNA here is from genome assembly GCF_964263255.1 of Lissotriton vulgaris. Lineage (NCBI taxonomy): Eukaryota > Metazoa > Chordata > Amphibia > Caudata > Salamandridae > Lissotriton > Lissotriton vulgaris. The sequence continues at coordinate 111,909 of NW_028242767.1, forward strand.
TGCAGAGCTTCAGTTGGTAGGATGTGTGCGTTAGAGACAGGCATGCTGACAGGTGCTGACAGTCATTTGTCTGGCCTACTACCAGGTCCTGTCAGTAAGCGGCTCAGGTTTGCCATGCCTGGGGGGCGTGGCTTAGGCGCCGACCGGGATGGCTGCGTGAGCGAGTTGCTCCGCGCTGAGTCCCGTTTTAATCCTGACGAACTGGCCCCCGGTGCCCCTGGAGGCTTCATTCGGTGACATGAGGGGTCGCTGACCCAGCAGGGGGAGTCCGGATTCCGTCTGGCCCCCGGTGGACGCTCGTTGCCCGACATCGGAGCCTCGTAGACCCGGCCTGCACACAAAGACAAGATGGCGGTGCTGGCAGACCGGGAGCAGTAGAGGCAGCGCTCCGGGGGGAAACAGACGTGCTGGAGGCTGAGAGACGGACTGAGCGAAGCGGAGGTCAGAAGCGGGGAATAATTGGAGCTGGTCCGGGAACTGCGGGGGCACTCCGCGGCTGAGGGCTGAAGTGAGTGGTGCCCCTCCCCCTCCCGCTTCCCCGATCCCTGGCGCACAGACATGGTGTCTGACTGCTCTCCTACCGGGCGACGGTGCAGATGATTTGTGGGGGCTGCTCGCCGGCGGAGCGGCTGGAGCTGGATTAGCAGGCGGGAACGGCAGGGATAGTGGCGCTTGCTCTCCCGGCTGCAGGGGGCTGTGAAGGACAGCGGAAGCCGCGAACGGAGAGGCAGCCACCGCCTTGGGCTCGGGGTCGATCTCCTACGGACCCTGAACGCCCCGAGGGGCGGCCGGTGCTGGATCGGCTCGGTGCGCTTGACAAACGGCGGTGGGGCCCGCCCGCCTGAGGGTCCTGAGGCATTGAGCTGGGGAAGCAGTGACCAGGGAACAGAGCGAGTTGCAACACACACGGCTGAGCGCTGGCTTGTGCAGTAGGCGTGCTTGCCCCTGACCTACTTCTGCCTGCTCCTTTTGGAAGTGCGCACTGTGTTGCTGCCCTGACCCTGGCGGTCCCAGGAGGTGATACGTGAGTGCTGGCGGCGCTACGCAGGCTACAGCTATGGATCGGAGCTAGGCGGCTGTACACAGAGGGGGGTCTGTGAGCGTTCAACGGGAGGCTGGCTAAGTGGCGGTACTTGCTGGCCCCGTTCTCGTGTGCCACCTGATAGCGCCGGAGGGTACCTGGCGCGGAGCAGACAGCGGAATCGCCGCGGTGAAGGGTGTTGGCTGGAAGAGGCCAGAGTGGCGCAATTTTAATAGCCAAGATGGCCGCGCTGGAAGCTGGCGTCGCTGCCCCACGAGGGCAGGTTGGCGGGCTTGCCTTGGCTCAGGTTGGCGGTGTTCAGCCTACACTGGAGACCACGCCGCAGGAGCAGCGGCTGAACCAGCGCCTTGACGCCATACTGGAGGCGATCGCTACTACAAAGGAAACGCTGCATCAGGACATTGCACAGGTGGCGACGGGGCTGGGCCTACTGAGAGCAGATCACGCTAAACTCTCTGATAGAGTGAAATCGAATGAACAACTGCTTCAGGACCTGAAACCGGCGGTGGTCACAGCGGAACATAAACTGATGGATATCATCGGCCGTCTGGCGCACCTGGAGCGAAGGGCGGAGGATGCGGAGAGTCGAAACCGGAGGAACAACGTGCGGGTAGTGGGGCTTCCGGAGAAAATTGAGAAGGGTGATGCGGTGTCGTATATGGAGGACTGGTTCAGAACAGTTGTGGCGCCGGAGGGTCTGTCCCCCTTCTTCTCCCTGGAAAGAGCGCATAAAGTGCCTGCCAAGCCGCCCCTGGAGGGCCGACCGCCTCGGCCGATGGTGGTCAAATTGCTGCATTATAAGGACCGTGATTTGTTGATTCAGAGGGCGAGATCCCAGGGTCCCTTCCAGGTGGACAATAACAATGTCACGATCTTCCCGGATTACACGCAGGATGTCCAGAGGATTAGAGCATCCTTCCTGTCGGTGAAAAAGGAGTTGAGGGAGGAGGGGATCCAATACTCCTTGCTTTTCCCTGCTAAGCTGAGAGTGATCCTTGATGACAAGACTCACTTCTTTCAGACTCCCGACGAGGCATGGTCGTGGCTTGAACGTTATCGTGCGGGGACAGACCGTACGCACAGAGACAGCAGGGATCGGCAGCAGCCAGTCCGGCTCAGGAAATCGAAGCGCATCCGCTCCCGGAATAAGCTTAAAAGGGCCGCGCAGGACGCACGAATGCCGGCTGACAAGAGGGGTGCGTTGATGGCTACAGCAACCATTACAGGGTCGCAGCAGGAGAAAACGTCTGGAGGATCGGGTTCGGAGGAGGAGGAAGAGAAGACCGGGGGGACGACTCTGATGTGGGGGGCGCGGGGGGGCTGGCGGTCACGCCACAGACTGCGGATGGCTTGTTTAACGAGTGAGGCCAGTGACTACTGAACAATCCAGGGGTGCCTGTCGGCACGGACTCTCCAGGTCTTTATTGGACTGCCAGGTATGGGGCTGCGTGAGCAGTTTGGGACTGTGGGCGCGGGGTGGTAGCTCTGCGGCCATGGTTTGGCGCTCCATTGCCCTCTTGAGGCCCTTAAGGCCTTCTGTGGTGTCGACCACAGGTTAGTGGAATGTGTGGGGTGTTACAGGTTTGGAACGGGGCTGAAGCTGGGTTATTAGGTCCTGTCCTGGGGAGGGGGGTTTGGGGAGTTCTGGGGAATGTTTTGAAGGGGGTGTACAATTGCTGCAATGCGGGGGTCATTTGGTGGATAGTACCACTGTGTCGGAAAGCTCTTCATGGGGACGTTACCTAACTTGAAATGTATCACGTGGAATGTTCGAGGTATTTGTACGATGGTGAAACGTCATAAGGTGCATGCCTACTTAGTTCGGAGGGGCGTTCAGATTGCAATGCTTCAGGAAACTCACCTGACTAAGAAGGAGTGTGGGGCTTTACAGAAGAGGTGGCGGGGTCAGGTCTTTGGCACGACATACTCAGCATTCGCAAGAGGGGTGTTAATATGGATTCGAGCGGGCACGCCATTCCAAGTTACGAGTCAGCGGGTGGATCCTGAGGGTAGATATGTGGTGGTGGAGGGACGTCTCTATGGCAGGGAGGTGGTGCTGTGTAACATATATGCCCCCAATTCCGATCAGGCTCGTTTCTTTGAAGGTTTGTCACACTCGTTGGCTTATTTTTTAGCGGGCCCTATCTTACTGGCGGGGGATTTTAACTCCATCTCTGATGTGCTATTGGATAGGTCTCACCCACCACTAGTAGACTCCCCGGTACGCCGCCTAGCGACCCACAGAAGGGAATGGCAGGAAAGGTGGGGCTTGGTGGATGTGTGGAGGGCACAACATCCCGAGGTCAGAGATTATTCCTATTTTTCCACGCTGCACGACCTACATGTCAGGCTAGACTCGGTGTTATGTGGCGGCCCCTTGGTGAATGCAGTGACTCATTCGGAGTACCTGACTAGGACCATTTCAGATCATAATCCCCTGCTGATCTCCATGCAGTGGCAACAGGTGAGATCGGCAGTTCCATCATGGCGACTGCGCCCGGATACGCTGGGAGACCTGGTGTTTTGTGACACAGTTCGACAGGGTATTGACTGCTATTTTGCAGAAAATGGAGGCTCAGCCACGACTAGGTCGATTGAATGGGATGCGATGAAAGTAGTGGTGATAGGGGTATGCATGGGTCGGTTTTCGAATGCGAGAAAGACTGTTTTGAGTGACCTTGAGAAAGCAGAAGAGACATTGAGGGGATTGGAGCTGAGGAGGCCTGAGCGGCCAGAGTTGCAGGAGCGACTGATGCAAGCTAAAGAAGCAGTGGCGACAGACGGAAAGACTGCGGTGCTACGATTACAAGTTGTATGCTGTTAAGGTGCATGAGGAGCGGGATAAAGTGGGCACGCTTCTTGCCAAGCTAGCTGATCCGGGTCCTAGAGGGTGCCCGGTCATGAGTATACGACGCGAGGATGGTGAAGTGGTCTATTCTCAGTCAGCGGTACTGGCGCGCTTCCAGTCCTACTATACAGGATTGTACGAGCACCACCTGGAGGCCGAGACCTCGGAGATAGGCGAATATTTAGACCCGATCCCCTTGCCGAAAATGGATATCGAGGAGGCGACAGACCTGGGGGGCCCCATCACCTTGGCTGAGATAAGGGGGGCAATTAAACACATGGCGCGGAACAAAACACCAGGGGTGGATGGGCTGCCGGTGGAATTCTACGCCAAATTCGTGGATATATTGGCGCCCAAACTGCTGACGGTGTATGCGGAGGCGAAACAGGTGGGGTGTTTACCTGAGTCCATGAGGGAGGCACTGGTGGTCCCGCTGTTGAAGCCGGGAAGGGACGCGTTAGACGTGACCTCTTACCGCCCGTTGTCAATGCTGACAGTGGACTATAAGATCTTGAGCCGCATCCTGGCTACCAGGCTCCTGCCGCAGATGACCACCCTGGTGCATAGGGACCAAGCGGGATTCATTCCGACTAGGAACACCTCGATGAATATTCGTCGTTTGGTCCGGGTCATGGATGGTGCTGCGTTATCAATCCAGGATCCAGTGGTTCTAGCAGTTGATATAGAAAAGGCGTTCGATAGCCTCGAATGGGACTACTTGGATGGTGTGCTGTTGAAGTTTGGGGTTGGCGAGGGATTTCGGAGTTGGACGAGGGTGCTTTACTCGTCGGCAAGGGCGCGGGTGTGATTGGGGCCCATAGTGTCTACGGCTTATCCGGTCTGTAGGGGGACGCGGCAGGGCTGTTCGCTGTCTCCTCTGCTGTTTGCTTTGGCGATGGAGCCGTTGGCGGCTCAGGCACGCTCTGGCGCGGTGTATAACGGGATAGCGCAGGGACCCGAGTCGCATTACATATCGCTATACGCTGATGACCTGTTATTATACCTGGCGGATCCTAGGCGAGCTCTAGAGGGAGCGGTGGACTTGCTGGGTAGATTCGGGCGGCTGTCAGGCCTCAGGGTGAACTGGACCAAGACCTGCATATTCCCGCTGCGGAAGAGTACGCTCTGCCCACAACTTACCAGAGAGGTGGTGTGGGAACCCTCCTGTTACACCTACTTGGGGGTGCGAGTCTACCATGAGGCCACGGATCTCTTGGAGGGGAACGTGGAGCGCTGTATTCGGGCGCTGAAGGGTTGCATGGACTTTTGGGCCTCCCTCCCGCTATCCGTGTTGGGTCGGGTGGCACTGCTGAAGATGGTGGCACTCCCGCGGCTCCTTTATTATTTTCGAACGCTACCGGTGTGGATCCCGCAGAAGCTCTTTAGAGACCTGAGGACTTTGGTGATGGGCTTCCTCTGGGGCCACGGACGGCGCAGGGTAGCGCTGAATACTCTGACTAGGCCCAAGGCCGAAGGGGGGATGGCCGTCCCCGATTTTGAATTATACTACTTGGCAGCGCAACTCCAAGTATTAACGCAGAATGTGGCCAGAGAGTTCCGGGGTCCTGACCACGAACGGGGAATTGGCATCCAGAGACATGTTCTGTCCTATATCATCCTGCAGCAGAAACTGGATGTGAGGGAGCTCACGGTGGAGGAAAGGACGCTGAAGTCGTGCTGGAATAGGAGTTTGAAGAGAGCGGGGAAAAGCCGGCCATATGCGCCAGAGATACCGCTGGGAATGCTGACTGCGCTACCCCATGGGGGCGATTGGTCCCAGTTGTTGATGTGGGAGGAGCTGGGCCTGCAGATGGTGGGAGACCTCTATATTGATGGGGTGTTGATCCCGTATCAGATGTTGCATGAACAATTTGGCCTACCAGACGGAACCTTCCTACTGCACGCGGCTGTGGTGGCTGCGATGCAGCAGTATTGGGGGGGGCGGGCTGGCAGAGCCGGAGGTGACCATGGCATGCCAATACGTGGTAATGGCGGCGGGCACCGTTAAAGCAGTGACGTGCCTCCATGCCAGAATGTTGAATGAGGGACTGGAGCCCTTGCTGGTACTAAAGTCGCGTTGGGAGGTCAGTATAGGCAAACCCATACCAGATACCATCTGGAGCCACGTGTTGCGTAGGACCTGGAAGGGAACGAGGAACGCGAGATTTCAGCAGGTCCATTTTTTCATTGTCCATAGGGCGTACTTGACCCCGGAAAGGTTGAGACGGCACTTCCAGGTGCTTGATGCCGTATGCCCGCGGTGCGTGGCGCCGGAGGTAGAACTAGATCACCTATTGTGGGGATGCCCGAAGCTGGGGGAGTATTGGCCGGAAGTGGGGGAACTCCTGAATGCTGTCACTGACAGGGAAGTAGACTTTGATATGGCGGCGTGCCTGCTCCTTTGGTTCCCGCATACTAAGAAAACTAAAATAACGAGCAAATTTATTCATTTGGGGATCATGCTGGCACAACGTGAAATCACTTGGCATTGGAAGTCCAGAGAAGGCCCGTCAGTGAGGAGATGGAGGAATGAGCTGTTGAAGTGGTCAGGGTGCGAGAGCGTGATCAGGATGTGTCAGGCTACTAGGACTGGTAACTAGAAATGTCTGGAGTTGGCAAGGTCCTGGGAGTCAGTGGTTCAGGCGCTGCGGGACTACATGACTGACGATGCAGAGGGAGAATAAAGAAGGGAGAATATTCCATGTGGATTGAATGTTGATGTGTGGATCCTGATAGGTGACGTACCTCAGCGCTAGGAAAGATTATGGGTGCCCGCATTAGCAGCAGTTGGGGAGGGAGGGGGGATGTTTGTTGGGTATCTGGTTTAGCACCGCAGAGTAATCTATTAGACCCGGCCGGGCTTAGTAGGAGGTGCCCAGGAATTGTTGGGTGCGAACGAAGATGCGATCTGGGGACCGACGGTGCGGGGGGGGCGGGTGTTGAGGGGTAAAAGCAGATACTACACACGATATAACCGACCGGACGCCCCGAGAGGGCACACACTGAGGCATAGACCAGGGAGCGGAAATTGAAGCGCCGCCTAGCCTCCAGGATGTGGGCTAATTGGCTGTGTAATGTGTTTCTACAATGTTACCTGTCGGGATGCTGCAAGTGTACTGGTTGGTCTTTTGAGCTATCTTGTCTCTAATTCTGCAATAAAAATATATTTAAAAAAAAAAAAAAAAAAAAAAAGGGTTTGCCATGCCTGCCCTTCCTTGGGGGCATTACATGCTTGCCATATCCATTGTCAGTCTGTAGTATGCACTGACCTTGAGGTAGTCTCCTTGCAGCACGGCATGAAACTCTAATCATGTGTGACTATTTTGTGTAATTTTATTTTCCCTATTGTTTTATCGATCTGTTCTCATAATACATGTTGTCTATCTCTTCTAACCTCTTGCAGGTAACTTTGCATTCTGAGACGCACCTGCCCATCCACTGAGTCTAGTCAAAGCTATGGAAAATTGCTAAGAAATGTTATTCATTGTGATCCGAATGTAATAAATTCTGTGTTCAAGGTGTGAAAGACGTCGGCAGGCAGCAAGGATACATCACAGTGACGGACAGTGTGAACACTGTGACAGTGTGCAGGAAGTGCAGTGAAAGGCTGTGAGAGGCACAGCAACAGTATGCTTGGTGCAGTGTTCGAGGCTTAGAGAAGCACAGCAACAGTATGTGTTTGTAAGAAGGTGGTTCTGACCATCTGTGCCCCCCAGATTTGTCGCTTTTTGAATACCTGATTTTTTAGCTTTTACTGTGGGAGAGCCTCATAAGATGGGACTCACCCATTGTAAACTCATAATAAAATGGACTGCATGTGGATTTCGCCTGTGTCCCCCACGCACTGCAGCCAGGGTAAGGGGCACCGGACTGGTTACATGTGGACACGTGTGCACCTGTGTAAGGGCTGCGTGGGGGAGATTCCTGTCGGGCGCAGACCAGGAGCTGGTACAGATGGAATGGTGTGGCTGGGATTATGTAGTAGAGTTAGGTGATGACATGGAATAGGCTTTATAATGTGGGGAGACACATGTAAGGGAAAGTCAGTGTGCTTAACTGTTTCACTGTAGGAACACTCCATTATTCTCCTATGGAGACAGAGACCACATGGGGTAGTTTCAGTTCCCCAGGGCCAACAAACTCTAGACACGCACCAAAGTACACATCAAGTTGTCCAAAAAGAATACTTCTGCTGAGTACAAAGCCATATCTGTATTACTTGTGGGTCATCCAGAAATGTCATATTCCTCTGACTCAGCTCATAACCAGAGCCCAGCCCATTGTGACCCTGTCAGGCTGGATTAATTACCTTCCTCCCTGAGCTGTAGCATCTGAAGGCTAGCCCATCACTGCAACCATTCTCAAGGGCGAAGGTCTTCTGTCCAGGAGGGAGAGATGAGGTGAAGCTGCAGGGTATCAATCAGCAGCTGTCACCCGGTGCCCGGCACCAGGCCTGCTACGGGGCCGGGCCATGAAGTCAGCAAGGTGGGGAAGTGGGCTTTTGAGATACCATGTGGCATGAGACGCCTGGACTACGTCATCTAGAAGTATCCCAGAGGGCTGGCCACCAGGAACGAGAGGAGGGCAAGATGGTCGAAATCGACAGCACGGGCCGAGATGTGCCCCAACCCCCGGGAGTAGGTGACCTTTTCTCGGACCGACAACGAAGCATGTGGGGCTCCGCCGCTGGCCTTTGATGTGCCCCCGGGGTGGGTCAGGTCCCAGGGGCTGTCCCCAGAATAAAGAGATGTCGGGGGCTGCCGTAGTGCCCCCCAAGAGGGTTCCTACATGGCCCAGGCTCTCAAACCAGAGCCCCACTGAAGTAAAGTCGGGAAGCGCCATCATGCTCCCTGTGAAATGGCCCCCAGGGGCCCAGGAGCCTGCCCTGGGCACAGACGAAAACTGAAGCCGGGGAGCGCCGTCGCGCCCCCGTGAAGTGGTGCCGGGGGGGGGGGACCCCATCTCTGGGCCCCGCCCAAGAAGAAGACGGGGAGCGCTGTTGCGCCCCCCTGCCACACCCCTCGGTGAAGAGATTCTTGGGGCCCGGGACCCCATCTTCGGGCCCTGCAGAAGAAGAAGTTGGAGAGAACCATTGTGCTCCCTGTGAAGGTGGGTGGGGCCCAGGACCATTTCCTGGGCCCCAGATGCTGGAGAGAGGAGGAGGGAGTGCCACTGCACTCCCCGCAGTGGGAGGATGGAGGGGGGAGTGCCATCGCACTCCCCCGAGGCCCCACAGGGCCGGCTGTGGAGTCTGTGTCTGCCCGCAGGAGTGGGCAAACCAGAATGAAATGCCAGCTGCAGCACGCCAGGGTGCTGGCGAGTCGGGGAGCCAGCAAGAGAAGCTGGGGTGGGTTCCTCGAGCTGCTCTCCCACTCACCTGCCCGCAGGGTGCCCAGGTGGGACCGGGCCCCTGAGAAAGTGGGAAAGTGGCAAAAGGCCACCAATGAAGGCAGTGCGGCTCTCCCCGGAGCAGCAGGAGAGCTGATGCTCAGTTATTCAGGAGCAGGGGGAAAAGGGCCCCATAATGCCTTGCAGGGCACAGGGTCGGACTGGGAAACAAAACTGGCCCTGGCAAACTGCTCGGCTGCCCCCTCTAGTGATGCCTTTTAGGAGCTGTGATTGACTTGCATTACACCTGTTATCACATATGATAAGTACCTGTCATTCTAAGTGATGCCTAGACATGTATTCTTGCTTCTGCATTAGTTGAACAACTAGACTGTCAGCCACTGTGATTTTAGTGTGTTTATTGTAAGGTCAGTATGAGATGCTCTCAGTCAGGTTTATGTGTCACTATGGCAGGTGTTCCAATTATAAATGCTTGTTGTTGGGATGGGCCGCCACTGGGGTGGTGCCAGTGGGAAGAGTCCTTGCTCCAGGTTATGGTCAACCCACTGCCTCGGGGGGCAAGATGATGTTCATACATGTGAGAGGTAGTACTAGAACCCCCCCCTCCCCCCCCCTCGCGGGAGGGGTGGTAATGGGTACGCAATGTCAAGAAGTATTTCCAAGCGCTTATTTATAGTAGTGAGGGACAGCACAAGGCGGTGAGAAGCAAAGTGGCAGGCTGTGAGGAAGCACCGCGATAGACAGTAGGAAGCACGGTGATGGGCTGTGAGAAGGAGAGTGACATGCTGTGAGGAGCACTGTGACAGTCTGTGAGGAAGCATAGGGGTAGGCAGTAGGAAGCACGGTAATTAGCTGTGAGAGACAGCACCAGGATGTGAGCAGCAGAGTGACAAGCTGCAAGGAAGCACGGGGATAGACAGTAGGAAGCACTGTGATGGGCTGTGAGAAGTCGAATGATATGCTATGAGGAGCACCATGACCGTCTGGAAAAAAGCACGGGGTAGGAAGCACGGTTATTAGTTGTCAAGGACAGCACCAGGCTGTGAGAGGCAGAATGTAAATGTGTATTTATATAGCGCCTGCTACCCAGATGTCTCGTAGCGCTGTATTCATACCGCTGTGGAACCCTTCCTGGCTTTCCTGTGAGATGTCCACTCCTGGGCACCCCCAAGGTGAAGCCAGGCATCCAAGCGCTGCTGGGGCCATTGTGGAGATTAAGCAAGCTATTGCCTAGAGTCACAGAGTGGGACCCATGATTAGACTAGGCACCGAGGCGAGAATTATCAGGTCCGAGGAAATTGAGTCCAAGAGCCGCTGACGCAGGGATTGAACCCTGGTCCTGGGCCAGACCTCTGCATCAGGGTCTGCCGCTCTAACCATTGAGCCACGCTTCTCCAAAGTGTCAGGCTGTGAGGAAGCACAGGGATAGACAGTAGGAAGTACAGTGATGGGCTGTGAGAAGCCATATGATATGCTGTGAGGAGCAGTGTGACAGTCTGTGAGGGAGGACAGGGGTAACAGAAGGAAGTACAGTGATTAGCTGTGAGGAACAGCACCAGGCTGTGAGAAGCAGGGTGACAGGCTGTCAGGAAGCACAGGTGTAGAGAGTAGGAAGCACAGTGATGGGCCGTGAGAAGCATACTGACAGGATGTGTGGGGCATCGTGATAGCAGTGTCTCCACACATGCCAATAGGCGCGATTCAGGCGCAAGACTCCCAAATATTGAAAGATAAAAATTGAATTGAATTGAATTGAAAATTCCATTTATATAGCGCATAACCACCCGAAAATGCATTTCTTTTAGCAGTCTCCCGTGTGAAATTGACTCTGCTTCAACATAAATCAACGGGAGAAATACATTCTCCAATGTATTTTTAATCTCAAACTTCCCTCTAAATTGTTGGCATGGAGTGAGTGTGATCTTAAGGACTTTATGGAGCAACTTTGAGTTTTATTACAAATTATGTCGCGAATGCAAGCCCTATTTGGCCTATCAATAGTGAATTCTTAATTACAGTTAAGATACAAAAATACACAGAAGGGGGCTAACGGGAGAGTTCACGTTGCCAGGGGCCCCTTGGAAGGAGGGGTCCCTGAGCCACTGTCCACTTTGCCAGTCCCTTGCCTGCTTTACACTAGTTGTGAGGGACCCAGTGACAGGCTGCGGGGGCCACAGTGTGACAGGCGTGAGGGGAGCTGCAGAGTGACAGCCTCCTGCCCAGCGGGGGGGGGGGGGGGGCACGTCATGTGTGTCACCCCATGGATTACATGATGACGAGAGTTAAGCACCTATCACGCCGGCCCCAGACGCACACGCTCCTGCTCGTACCTGTCGCCAGACCCCGGGGTGCCGCCAGCCAGGCCCTCCTGAGGGGAGCCCCCCGCGCGGTGCCCCCCAGGCCTCGCAGCGCCGCCGCCATCATTACCGAGGACACCGGGCCCGGGCAGATTCAAAGTGCGAGCCCAGAGCAGGGCCGGAGCCGCGACACAGAAGACGGACGCCGCCAACGCGGCCGCCATTTCGGAGTGGTAAGTGAGAGGCCGGTTCCCACGGGCAGGGCCTGGAATTTATAGGGAAAAACCACTTATGCACATGATATACAGTGAACCAACATATATAAACAGACACTTATCATAGTGAGGCGCTACATTTAATGTTATTACTTATTGTACTCATATAAAATATAAGAACATTTTGAGGCATTAATTAATTCTATTTAGTTTGTTTAAATATTATTATTCAATGATTAGTTGTTATACGAGTAAATTGGTAAAGTTTATTTCAAAATGCACTGCATACTTACCTTACGGTACAGATTCAATAGTCCAACGCACCATTTGTCCTTCTTTTCTACCTTGAAATATCCGCGTGGGGGTTTCGGTTTGTTTTGACTTTTAAATCCGTCAGTCTGTTTTCTGTGTCTACATACACAATGACAGCTCGAGGAGAGTGTGGGTTGGGAAGCACGTGTCTGAATGACATATCAAGGCAGCACGGAGTTTATTTTGACTTGACATGAGTTTAAGTCCATCTTTTAAGTAACAGTCAGGAAAGATGTACTATAAGTACACAGAATGTGTTTTTTTACTTTGCAGTTTTGTGTAGGCATTGGTCGGGGAGCTTTGGAGTTGGTGGTCCCCCAGTGCCATAATTTTTGTTGGCACCCCTCCACACAACCTTATTTCGGTACCTATAACTCATGCAGTAAACAGAGTTGATTTCATGCTTATTTATGGGCTCAGTGTATGCTGTTCTGGGCGCATAACATTTAAAATGTAGTATTTACTGTAGTCCCTAAAATAAGAAAGACATTTCGTCTTGAGGCACACCGTACAGAAGGGAAAGAATGGCACATCGAGTATCAGAGTTAGTAAACACACTGCTGCCAGGCATTGTGTGGCGCAGACAGTGACAGGTGCAATACTGTGTGAGGCACAGCCAAGTGCATGCTGCTTGGAAGAGTGAGACTTTGAAAACAAAATGCAACAGACTGACATTTGGAGCATTCAAGATCCAAAGAGAAAGTGTTAGAAGCCTAGGCCCTTGTGTATCAGACCTTTTCAAAGACAATGAGGACAGATCCAAAAGGAACATAGAGGGACATGAGTTCCGAAGAGAGCTTGAGACTCAAACTTAGTTCCTAAAGTTGGCAGCTCTTTTAGGCCACATATTCTATATTGGACACTCACATTTGTCAGATGGCAAGACTGTATGTATCGAAAGCTGTGTAAAAAATGCAGAACAGATTGAACACACCAGGGCAGCAGCATAAAACTGGTAAGGATCAGACTGCACACACTAGAGCAGTTGTCTAAAGAGAGACCAGTTGACTGTACACACCAGCACAGCAGTGTAAAATGGGGCTAAAAGCAGACTGCATATATCGGGATTGTAGTATTCTCTCCATTTCTATTACTTGTGGTTTCTATGGAACTTAGAATGTTCTGTATGAGGGATTCCTGTAATGTGAGTTGCTGGCTGTTAGCTGATGGTTAGGGTGCATATGAATAAACCTAATCTGAGGATTGCATTCTTTTCTGTATTTATTCATAACTTTTCATTGGCGACGAGGACGGGGTGCAGGAAAAGTGAAGAGCACCTTAACATCAAGCTAAGTACTTTTCAAAATTGAATGACTGGAATCTTCGTGGAAAATTTGATATATGTAAAAGCAGGATAAAAAACGATTTCTGGGATTTTACATTTAAACCAGTGTGCGTGTGAATCCATGTATAAACTTCCCCAGCAGCAGTAGTTTAAAAAGGGAGGCTTTAAGGTTCCCCAGCGGCTGTAATTTAAAGACGTGCAAGGGAAGGTATTGGAGAAATACATATATATATATATATTTTTTTTGGTAAGCATATGTGGAATAATTTCAAAGAAGGAAAATCAAAATTAACGAGAGTAAAAGAGGAAACAAATTACTCTTTGAAGGGATGAGGAGTTGACCGTTACCGTTTTTCTTTGCAAGAGGAGCTCTTTTCTGGTCGGGAGTTTGTAACAAGTGATGACGCAATAGAATCAGGTTGTGGGATTCGGTGAACGGCTAGCGAGGAGCAACGCGTGAAGTGTCAACAAAAGACGCTGAGTGAGGAACACGTCATTACGCAGGAGTGGAAAAAGGTTGTTGTGTGAGGAAACGTATTTGCGCACTGAAAGGAAACGTGAAACTGTCAACAAAAGACGCTGCGTTTGGAACACGTCATTGCGCAGCAGTGGCAAAGGTCGCTATGTGAGGAAACGTTTGTGCGCACAGGGAAGAAACGTGAAACTGTAAGAGATCGTTTTGAACCGAGACATTCTGTATGAAGGAATATTTATATTCTGTTAGAAGATACCCAGCGTGAAAGGAACGCTTTTGGCGGATTGCGTTAGTACAAGTTGTTTATTTCTTAAAAAGCATCGTAAGAAGTGGGAAGTGCATCTTGAAAAGTGACTAAGAATTTTAGTATTAGGCAATTAATACATATTTAATGTTGTTGTAAAATGATTTTCACTTAGGTGTATGAAATACAATAATATTAGTACAGGAAGGAAACATTTTTGCATTTACTTTTAATGTTTTTTTTTACTAAAGCTATGACAAGTAATATTTAGCTTAGTTAAATGTAAAAAGCAATAGTTTAAAAAAAACATTGTATAAGAAGGTTTAATATTTCAAGTCTAAAGTGCAGAATGTGACCACACCTCCATTTTTCTTGAATGATCCAGGTTAGCCAAAAGTCAAATGGAGTAAGTGGAAAAAGATATTTGCACATTATGCAAAGGTATGTGGTACTAATTTAAGTGCGGAAAGAAAACATTTGTTGTTGTTACATTTTCTTGGGGGTGAGGGGCGGAAGGTGCTTGAAAACGTACCAGATTTGTCGCAACAAGAGCAAAGGGGTTTGGATGAATATGAAGTGTGTTTGTTGCAATTAGATAAACATTATCTACCACGTGTGAGTACTATTATTGAAAGATATCATTTTGGGAAGCGTGAACAAGAAAAAGATGAGTCAGTGGAAGAATATATAACTGCTCTTAGGAAATTGTCTTCTACCTGTAAGTATGGTGTTGCGAATGAGGAACGTATTAGAGATCAATTTGTTTTGAAGTGTAGAGAGGATAAGATCAGGGAAGAATTGTGGCTCAAGGATGAACCACCTTTGGAAGAAGTAATTGGTATAGCAAAAAGAGTAGAGCATATGTTGAAATGTGTAAATGAGTTAAAAAATGACAAAGGTAAGACTGAAGAAAAGGTGGAAGAGGTTAAGGAGGATGTTTCTCAAATTAAGGAGGTAAAGCCTGTTCTAAAAAATATGAGTAAAGAGGAGACTAATGTGTCTAGTATTACCTGTTTTAGATGTGGAATGTCCGGTCACAAGGCTAACTCAAAGTTTTGTCCAGCTATGAGTTTTGTTTGTCATGGATGTGGTAAAAAGGGTCACTTTGTAAAGTTCTGTAAAGCAAAGGAAAGGAAAGTGGTAAACAAAGAGATAAAAGAGGTTATATGTCAGATTAAAGTGGAAGATCAGAAAGATCATCCCACTGGTATGATCAAGATTAATGATACAAAAGTAGAGGTGAAATTTGACTCTTGCGCACGCATTACTATTATTTCAAAAGAAATGTATGAGGAACATTTTAAAAGTAAGAATAAGCTTAGTAGAATGGATGTGTGTCCAGGTGGATATGGAGGTGCACCCATTACCATGATGGGTTATTTTAATGCATCCATTGAGTTGGGGAAGAGAATAACGGTGGGTAAGATCTATGTTTCAAAGGTTGGTGATTGTTTGATTGGGTGGCCTCATCAACGTTTATTGGGTGTAATTTTGAATCCAAACTCTGATCCTCAAGTGCAGATTCAAGATGTTGAATCAAAAGCGAATACATTTATGGAAGAATTTCCTGAACTTTTTCGTTCAGAATTAGGATGTTTAAAAGGTTATAAACATAGTATAAAATTGAGAAAAGATGCTGTACCTGTTATTGCAAAAGTTAGGAGAATTCCATTAGCAATACAAGAGAAGGTGGAGCAAGAACTAAAGAAATTGCAAAATCAGGACATCATTACCACTGTAGAAGCAACTGAATGGTTGGGGCCAATTTTTGTCGCTAACAAACCCAATGGCGAGATAAGACTGTGCTGTGATTTAAGGTCTTTAAACAAGGAGGTTGTAATGGATACATTTCCTCTGCCTAATATAGATGAGCTCTTAACATCCTTAGGTGACTCGAAGGTGTTTACAACTTTAGATCTAACACAGGCATACCATCAAATAGAGTTGACACAGGAATCACAAGATTTAACAACATTTATCACGCCGATGGGTGCTTTCAAATATAAAAGAATGCCGTTTGGTCTTGTGTCAGCTGCGTCCGTTTTTCAACGGGTCATGCATTCAATTTTGAGAGGGATAAAATCTGTAAAATGTTATCAGGATGAATTATTAATATATGGTGTAAATCAACAAGAACATGACAAGTCTCTAAGAATGGTGCTGAGAAGATTGGAAAATGCTGGTTTAACATTGAAATATGAGAAATGTAGATTCTCTGTCAATGAGGTGAATTATTTGGGACATCATATTTCAGCAAATGGAATCACACCTAGAAAAGAGCTGGTTGAGACCATTGAGAAGCTGGTATCAGCAAAAAACAAGGAAGAAGTTGTTTCTTTTCTTGGAATGGTTGAATACTATGGAAAATTTATAAACAATCTAGCAGGTAAAACAAGCAATTTGAGAAATCTACTAGGTAAGAATAAAGAATTTAAGTGGACAGATGAATGTCAGAGTGAGTTTAGTGATGTTAAAAAGGATTTGATTGATGCTCCAGATTTGCAAGCATTTGTACCTTTTGAGGAGACTTTTATGGTAATGGATGCCAGTTCGAAGGGTGTGGGTGCTGTTTTGAAACAAAGAAGGAATGGTCAAGAGAAACTGATTGCTTGTGCCTCTAGGAGCTTGAGGGGCGCTGAACTGAACTATTCGGTTATAGAAAAGGAGGCTCTGGCTATTTATTGGGCACTAAGAAAGTTTAGGAATTTTCTATGGGGTATGAAGTTCATAGTCTGTACAGACCATAAGCCTTTAAGAGATATTTTTATGATGAAAGGTTTAGATAGTGTTTCGTCAAGGATTCGAAAGTGGGTTATTGGTCTTCAGGAGTTTAATTTCAGTATTGACTAAATACCAGGAATTGAAAATGTATTTGCTGATTGTTTATCGCGTTTGGTGGATGAGGTTCAGGGTGTTGATCATGAAGATGAAATATGTGAGAATGAAGTAAATGTATGTGAGATTGCCTCAGGTGCTATACTTGAAGATGAGTGGTTGGAGGAAATTGGAAAGGATTCCGAAATTGGGAAAATAATTGCTAAAGTCAAAGGGGAAGTTAATTGGGATGGCTCTTTTGGAAAAGTATGGCATTTGGTTGAAAATGAGTTGTCGGTGGAGAATGGTATTCTTTTGAGGGGTACGAAGTTAATTCCTCCAAGTTCTTTGAGGAGAAGATTGATTGAGGAGGCTCATCAGGGTCATCTAGGAATTGTTAAAACCAAGGAAAGAATTTGGTGTTCATTTTGGTGGCCGGGGATGGATCAGGAAATAGAAAGAGAGGTGAGAGAGTGTTTGCAATGTAAGGTAAGCGACAACATTTTAATATCACGCATGTGAGAAGTTGGCCTGATAGGTAGTGTTTCCAATTCTGGAACCACTGGTTATCAGTCCAAGCAAACCCCAAAGATGTCAGGTTGTAAGTCAACCTTGTAGACAAGCTATCCTAGTGGTAGCATGGACTAAGCAGCCTTAAAGGCTTAACTTAAGAGGTCGTGTTAAGCGAGCTTGTTTTACCACATACAATCCTGTAATCAAATGAAAGGACACCACACAAGTATATATTATAAAAATATATGTATTTATTACTAAATTACTCCCCAGTACTCTTTATGAGGAAAGGGGCACAAGCGTTAAATCAAAAGCACTGTTACACATATAAAGTTGCACGTTTATGGATGAGGGCGGGTGGCCACTCAGACCATATATCAAAAAAGTGGTATAAGTAACACTTTACGAACAATGGTTAGGCCTAGGGCCTAGAGATTCGCTGGGAGCAGTCAGGACAAGCAATGAAGAAGTCGGGAGTAGCCCACAGGAGACGGATGCAGCACGGAAAGTGCAGCGCGCACCAATGCACTGTCAATGGTGCGTAAAAGTCAATTAAAGTGAATAAAAAGATACTTCCGCTGAACCTAGGAACACAAAACTTTAGACACAGACCCTAGAGGTGTGTACCAGTGTAAAGACACCGGCGTTGCAAAGTTACCTCACCCACAGGCCGTGGGTGCACAGGGTCGAAGTGGCGTCGGGTTCTGTCACGCAGGTTCTGGGTGCTTGGAGCTGTTGCAGCTGCAGGCGCTGTGAAGCAGAAGTGTCCGGTGCGATCCAAGGGTGGATCGATGTAGAAAAGTACCTGAAAGCAGAGGGGACAGAGTCTGGGTCACTCAGCAGTGACCAGGGTGGAACCAGGACGGAACCAGGCAATGTCGGGCGCAATCAGGCGGTTGTCGATAGGCTTCTCTCCGCTGTCACGTGGGCTCTGGGGCATCTGCGACGTCCAGGAGCAGGTCACGATCTGTCCCACGTAGGCTCTCGCCGTCAGCACCGTCGGCTTGAAGATTGTAGCAAACAGCACTTGGCAAAAGCAATCCACGCGGAACCGGGAGATTGCTTATCACTCGAACCAGGAGGGTCAGAGTGGGTGCTCCTTTTCACAGGAGCTGGTGCAGATCTGGAGCAACCAGAAAAGCAAGTCGTATTTCGAAGTTCGTCGGCACAGGGGCCACAAGCCAGCTGGCAAGTGACCGGGCCAACGCGTCGAGCGCACACAAGCAGAAGGGCCCCACGCAGCACTCGTCGAGTGTGGAGGGGTGAGCTTTGGTGCAAGTGGAGCTCGGGGCTGGGGCTTCTCAAACCCCGGTGTACAGCTTCGAGGGTCACTCGTGGGCCGCACGGTCAGCGTCTCGTGGCCTTTTCAAGATGGCGTGCCCCACGCTTCCGGTCGCCTCCACGGGTCTCAGCTCTGCAGGGACTGTGGATCGGGCAGGTAGAAGGCAGGCAAGCTTGATCTCGTCGATCTCTGTCGCTCGAGTTCCGGCGGGAACTGCAACAAAGCAAGGGTCGAGGGCTGGATGGTGCCTGTTTGCACAGGGTGGTCACTCCTTGACCACAAGGGAGATTCTTCAGTCTTCTCACGTCGTGTAGAAAGTCGAAGGGTCCAGATTTCGTTTCTTATGTTTCTTCAGGATGATCTGAGGTCCGTTGGGACTGCTCCCCCTCTTATTCGAATCTAGGGGGTTGGACATCCTGCTAGGTCCCCTCCTATGGGTGGGACCCAGGAAGGGGGTGGTTACACCCCTCTCCTTTGATCCTGGCCGCGCTGGGACAGGGGCTGGGAGGCCCCAGAACCGGTTTGGCCGGATCCTGCAAGGGGCAGCCTTGTGCTCCCCAGGCAGTGTCTGGTTTCATTGAAACCTCCCTACTCCAATCCACTATCTCCTGTCTGGGGTGGTTTGACACCGCCCTGTGACAGGAAACTCTTTGTCCAGGCCTCCTCTGCCGGGTTTCGGTCAGCAGCAGGAGGTCAGACCCGTGTCTGTGGCAGGGGCATCCATTTTGTGGATCTGAGGCTCATTTTAAATCAACCGCGTTTCAGTAAAGTAACATGTCTTCTCCCTCTAGAAGGGTGGAATGCTGTCCCCGTCGCCAGAACTGGCGAGGGGATAGTATTCCAATTCGTATGACACCTTACACGACATGTTTTGATAAAGCCAAACCAAAGTTGCTATATAACCGCGAGGATTATAATGCGCTTAAGAGTATATGGTATGGCATTATCCCGGATCAGCTTAGGGAGTTGTTCCCGACAGCTGCAGACAGGCTCAGCTCATGCCAGAGCACCATCTCACATAAAACCACGCACTCTGCCTCCAGGATTGATGAGGCCTTCCATAGGAGTGGCTTACAGGCTATATATGTGTCCAGATATAGGTTTAGATATAGGTATACTATATCTAAGCAAGGGGTGATTACACCCACTTGCCCCAGCTGAGTGATCAGCCAGTTGTGTCAATTTAAGAACCAGCCAGGGGTGGCAAAAGCTATGCTTCAGCCCCTGGTAGGCCTTGGTGGCACCTATGCCCTGGGCACCTATAGTGCATGGTACAGGGGCTGACAAGGAGTCCATTTCCAATTGTGGTATGTACCTATAGCACATGTATTATAAATTTAGAGAGAGAACAGCAGGCTGGGGGTCTGATTAGCAGGCCCACAGCCTCAGTAAGTCGAAAACCAGTGAAGCAAAAAAACAAAAATTGGGGTGACCATAGGATAGCAGACCCTACTCTCCTACATAACCCCCCCCCAAACGCAGGGACATTAAACTTAACCTTGACCAGATAAGTCTTCATGTTCTAAGTGGAAGTACCTGGAGAGACCATCTGCATTACCATGGTCAGTCCCTGGGCGGTGCTCCACTGTAAAGTCCATCCCCTGTAGGGAAATGGACCACCTGAGCAGTTTGGGATTTTCACCCTTCATCTGATTTAGCCACAAGAGGGGCTTATGGTCTGTCTGAATTAGGAAGTGAGTACCAAACAAGTATGGCCTCAACTTCTTCAGGGCCCAAACCACAGCAAAGGCCTCCCTCTCAATAGCTGACCAACGTTTCTCCCTGGGGGTCAGCCTTCTGCTAATAAAAGCAATGGGCTGGTCTTGACCATCTTGATTAAGTTGTGAAAGCACAGCTCCCACCCCCAACTCAGAAGCATCTGTCTGTACAATGAACTGTTTGGAGTAGTCAGGACTCTTCAGGATAGGTGCAGAGCACATGGCCTTCTTCAGGTCATCAAATGCCTTTTGACAGCTAACTGTCCACTGAACCTTTTTGGGCATCTTCTTGGATGTCAAGTCATTCAATGGTGTCACAATGGACCCATAGTTCTTTACAAATTTTCTGTAATACCCAGTCAGGCCCAAGAAGGCTCTGACTTGTGTCTGGGTAGTTGGAGGAGTCCAGTCCTGTATGGTCTGGATCTTGCTCTCCAGTGGTTGAACTTGACCCCCACCTACTAGGTGGCCCAAGTACACAACCTTGCTCTGCCCTATCTGGCACTTAGTAGCCTTGATAGTCAGGCCTGCCTTTTGCAGGGCCTCCAGAACCTTCTTCAGGTGGATCAGGTGATCCTCCCAGGTGGAGCTAAAGACAGCAATATCATCTAGATATGCTGCACAAAAGTCATCCAGCCCAGCAAGGACTTGGTTCACCAACCTTTGGAAAGTGGCAGGTGCATTCTTCAAACCAAAGGGCATTACCACAAACTGATAATGCCCACTAGGGGTAGAGAATGCTGTTTTGGCTTTTGACTCTTCAGCTAGTCTGATTTGCCAGTAGCCAGCTGTCAAATCAAATGTGCTCAGAAACTTGGCAGAAGCCAATTTATCAATGAGCTCATCTGCTCTTGGAATGGGATGAGCATCTGTCCTAGTGACAGCATTGAGACCTCTGTAGTCCACACAAAACCTCATTTCTCTCTTCCCATCTTTGGTATGAGGTTTTGGCACAAGGACCACTGGGCTAGCCCATGGGCTCTCTGATGGCTCAATCACTCCAAGCTCCAACATCTTTTGCACCTCAGCCTTTATACAATCCCTGACATGGTCAGGTTGCCTGTAGATCTTATTCTTCACAGGCAGATTGTCACCAGTATCCACCTCATGGGTGCACCAGCTAGTCTGACTGGGTGTGAGTGAAAACAAGTGTCTGTGGGCCTGCAACACCTGTCTGCAGTCCACCTGTTGCTGCTCAGTGAGGCTGCCTGCCAAGGCTACTCCATCAACTGAACCATCATCAGGGTTCTGGGAAAGCAGGTCTGGGAGAGGGTCACTCTCTTCCTCCTGTTCCCCATCTGTGGCCATGAGGAGACTCATGTCCTCCCTGTCAACAAATGCTTTCAAACGATTGACATGGAGCACCCTGTGGGGGCTCCTAGGGGTGCCAAAGTCAACCAAGTAGGTGACTTCTCCCTTCTTTTCAATGATAGGGTAGGGTCCAGTCCATTGGTCCTGGAGAGCTGCTGGCCCCACTGGGTCCAACACCCACACCTTCTGCCCTGGCTGGTACTCAACCAGAACAGCCTTTTGGTCATGCCAGGCTTTCTGTAATTCCTGACTGGCCTCCAGGTTTTTGGATGCTCTCTCCATGTATTCAGCCATCCTGGAGCGGAGACCAAGTACATAATCCACAATGTCTAGTTTAGGCTTTTTGAGAGGTAACTCCCATCCTTCCTTCACCAAACTCAATGGACCTCTTACAGGGTGGCCAAACAAAAGTTCAAAAGGGCTGTAGCCAACCCCCTTCTGTGGGACCTCTCTGTAAGCAAAGAGCAAGCAGGGTAAAAGGATGTCCCATTTCCGCCTAAGCTTCTCTGGTAAACCTTTTATCATTCCCTTTAGGGTCTTGTTGAACCTTTCCACAAGCCCATTGCACTGTGGATGGTAGGGTGTGGTAAACTTATAGTTTACTCCACACTCTTTCCACATTGCTTTTAAGTATCCAGACATGAAGTTGGTACCTCTGTCTGAAAGAACCTCCTTTGGAAAGCCCACTCTTGAGAAAACTGCAATGAGGGCTTTTGCCACCACAGGAGCTGTGGTGGTCCTCAGGGGAATTGCTTCTGGGTACCTGGTGGCATGATCCACTACCACCAGTATAAATCTGTGCCCAGATGCTGTTTGAGGATCCATGGGACCCACAATGTCTATTCCAACTCTTTCAAAGGGTACCCCCACCACAGGTAGTGGTATCAGGGGGGCCTTTGTTGTGCCACCTGACTTACCACTGGCTTGGCAAGTGACACAGGAGCGACAAAACTCCTTGACATTTTCTGACATGTGAGGCCAGTGAAAGTGTGGAACAAGCCTGTCCCAAGTCTTGTTCTGGCCTAAGTGTCCTGCAAGGGGAATATCATGGGCCAAGGTAAGAAGGAAGCCCCTAAACTTCAAAGGTATAACCAACCTCCTGGTTGTGCCAGGCTTGGGGTCTCTAGCCTCTGAATAAAGGAGTCCTTCCTCCCAATACACTTTATGGGTACCTTGAGCATTCCCTGCAGCCTCAGCAGCAGCTTGCTGTCTGAGGGGTTCAAGTGAAGGGCAATCTAATTGGGCCTGCCCCAGGTCTGCCCTTGAGGGTCCCCCTGTCCCCAGAAACTCAACCTGATCAGGTTCAAGCTCCTCAGAGACAGTCTCCTCTTGGACTGCAGAATCAGTTTCCTGTGAAACCTGATCCTCAACCTGGGGCAAGTGGGAAGGCACAGCCTTAACCCTCTTGCTCCTTCTCTTGGGTTGTGGTTGGTCTATTGTTTCAAGATCCACCACTGGTTCAGGAAGGCACTTCTTAGCCTGAGACCTTGTCACTGCAAGGACATGAGCTGAAATCCCTAGCATTTCTGCATGAGTCCTGTACTCCACTTCTGACCAAACTGAGCTTTCAAGATCATTGCCTAACAGACAGTCTACTGGGAGGTCTGCACTCACAACAACTTTCTTTAGGCCATCTACCCCTCCCCAGGAGAAGTTCACAACAGCCACACTATGGGAAGTAGTGGAGTTGCTTGCATTGGTCACTAGGTAACTTTCACCTAGTACAATTTGTCCAGGGTCCACAAAGCCAGGTGCCACCATTGTGACACTGGCACAAGTGTCCCTGTAGGCCTGAGCCAGTTTCTCATTGATTAAGGGAGTCTGCCTATATTTGCCCAGGTTACTGGGGCTTACTGCAGTGGGCAAAGATATGTCCACATCATATAGGAGAACTGCCTGTGTGGGGATTCTGACTAGGCCAGATTCCACCTCAGTACCCAGGGTCAACCCTACTAAACCCTTTGGCTGTGTACCACCACTGCTGACTGTACTAGGGGGTGCAGTTGCTTTAGGAGCTGCAGTGGTGGGGACTGGATTTTTCTTAGTGCATTCACTGCCCCAGTGTGAAACTGATTTGCAGGTATTACACCAAGGTTTCTTTGGGCCATCGTTCTTCTTTTTCTTGTTTCCATTTTGGGAACCCCCCTCCTTATTGCTAGTTTGGGGGCCTGAAGACTTCTGGTCCTTTTCTTTATCTTTCTGATTCCCACCCTTCTGGTCTGTTTTCTTCTGGTCACCTTGGTTCTGGTTTTTCTGCTTAATCCTTGTTCTGACCCATTTGTCTGCCTTCTTTCCCAATTCTTGGGGAGAGGTCAAATCAGAGTCAACAAGGTATTGATGCAACAGCTGGTTCTGACAGTTATTAAGGATCTGTTCTCTCATCATAAGATTGTACAATCCTGTATAGTCTGAAACTTTACTTCCCTGCAGCCAACCCTCCAGAGCCTTAGTGGCACAATCTACAAAATCAGTCCAGTCCTGAGTCTGTGCTTTTTGGGTGTCTCTGAACAACAACCTGTATTGCTCAGTGGTTAGGCCAAACCCTTCAATAAGAGCACTCTTCAGAACAGAGTAGTTTTTGGCATCCTCAGGTCTAACAGTGAGGAGCCTGTCCCTCCCTTTCTCAGAAAAGGAGTACCATAAAATTGCTGCCCACTGATCCTCAGGGACCTGCTGTACCATGCAGGCCCTCTCAAGAGCAGTCATCCATTTGTGGATATCATCCCCTTCCTTGTAGGGGGGCACAATTTTTGTCAGGTTTCTATTGTCATAGGCCCTGTCTTTTTCTTTAGGAACTTTGCTGCCACCAGTGGCATCTAAGCCACACAATTTTTTCTCTCTTGCTAAAGCAAGTTTAGCTTGAGCCAAGGCTACCTCTTCCCTTTCTATTTGGAGTTGGACAGCCCTCATCCTGGCCCTATGCTCTATTCTCTGGGAGGAAGTCATTCCTCTTTGAGATTCTCTTGAGGCACTAGAAAGGTGAGAGTCCCTTGACAGAGATCTCTCCCTTCTATTACCTGGGAGAATTTGGTTATGAGATCTGGAGTGGTGCTGGCCCCCTCCATTCCCATGTAGGTCCAAGTTGGCCTGGTTAAGCCTGGCAACCTGTACCTGGTTTCCCACCTGATCCTGATCTTCAGGCTCTTCTACATCAGAGCCTTCCTCTGGGTCTTCCTCTTCCTCCTCTATTCCTTCTTGAAGATCCTCATTCTCAGGGGAGTTTATCCCTTCCTCTGTTTCTAAGGGAGTCTGAATCGCCTTATCTAGGTCATCCTTTTCTAGGAGAGCTATTAGGGAAGGAATGGTAGGGCCTCTGCCCTTTTTTAGCCCCCTGGCTGTGCACAAGGCACTCAGGTCTTTGTGGCTAAGGTTGTCATATCTGGATGTTGTCCCTATAGGATCAACTATTACAGGAGCAGAGCCTGAAGCTCTACCTGTATCAGACATGACTGCTAGTGAGGTGTAAGTGGTGCACTTACCTACACTAAGTGGTTTCCTACTGTACCTTGCTAGTGAGTTGTAGTCAGGGTGTGCTAATCCCTTTAATCTACAACTACTAAGTTCAGTAGAACTTAATATGCTAAGCTTTTGATTTATATGTACCTAGAGGTACTTGATGTGATCTTTCAATTTGATAAAGATTGCAATGGTAAAACAAACAGCAAGCTCAAATCCGCACCGCTGCACACCAATGTGAGAAGTTGGCCTGATAGGTAGTGTTTCCAATTCTGGAACCACTGGTTATCAGTCCAAGCAAACCCCAAAGATGTCAGGTTGTAAGTCAACCTTGTAGACAAGCTATCCTAGTGGTAGCATGGACTAAGCAGCCTTAAAGGCTTAACTTAAGAGGTCGTGTTAAGCGAGCTTGTTTTACCACATACAATCCTGTAATCAAATGAAAGGACACCACACAAGTATATATTATAAAAATATATGTATTTATTACTAAATTACTCCCCAGTACTCTTTATGAGGAAAGGGGCACAAGCGTTAAATCAAAAGCACTGTTACACATATAAAGTTGCACGTTTATGGATGAGGGCGGGTGGCCACTCAGACCATATATCAAAAAAGTGGTATAAGTAACACTTTACGAACAATGGTTAGGCCTAGGGCCTAGAGATTCGCTGGGAGCAGTCAGGACAAGCAATGAAGAAGTCGGGAGTAGCCCACAGGAGACGGATGCAGCACGGAAAGTGCAGCGCGCACCAATGCACTGTCAATGGTGCGTAAAAGTCAATTAAAGTGAATAAAAAGATACTTCCGCTGAACCTAGGAACACAAAACTTTAGACACAGACCCTAGAGGTGTGTACCAGTGTAAAGACACCGGCGTTGCAAAGTTACCTCACCCACAGGCCGTGGGTGCACAGGGTCGAAGTGGCGTCGGGTTCTGTCACGCAGGTTCTGGGTGCTTGGAGCTGTTGCAGCTGCAGGCGCTGTGAAGCAGAAGTGTCCGGTGCGATCCAAGGGTGGATCGATGTAGAAAAGTACCTGAAAGCAGAGGGGACAGAGTCTGGGTCACTCAGCAGTGACCAGGGTGGAACCAGGACGGAACCAGGCAATGTCGGGCGCAATCAGGCGGTTGTCGATAGGCTTCTCTCCGCTGTCACGTGGGCTCTGGGGCATCTGCGACGTCCAGGAGCAGGTCACGATCTGTCCCACGTAGGCTCTCGCCGTCAGCACCGTCGGCTTGAAGATTGTAGCAAACAGCACTTGGCAAAAGCAATCCACGCGGAACCGGGAGATTGCTTATCACTCGAACCAGGAGGGTCAGAGTGGGTGCTCCTTTTCACAGGAGCTGGTGCAGATCTGGAGCAACCAGAAAAGCAAGTCGTATTTCGAAGTTCGTCGGCACAGGGGCCACAAGCCAGCTGGCAAGTGACCGGGCCAACGCGTCGAGCGCACACAAGCAGAAGGGCCCCACGCAGCACTCGTCGAGTGTGGAGGGGTGAGCTTTGGTGCAAGTGGAGCTCGGGGCTGGGGCTTCTCAAACCCCGGTGTACAGCTTCGAGGGTCACTCGTGGGCCGCACGGTCAGCGTCTCGTGGCCTTTTCAAGATGGCGTGCCCCACGCTTCCGGTCGCCTCCACGGGTCTCAGCTCTGCAGGGACTGTGGATCGGGCAGGTAGAAGGCAGGCAAGCTTGATCTCGTCGATCTCTGTCGCTCGAGTTCCGGCGGGAACTGCAACAAAGCAAGGGTCGAGGGCTGGATGGTGCCTGTTTGCACAGGGTGGTCACTCCTTGACCACAAGGGAGATTCTTCAGTCTTCTCACGTCGTGTAGAAAGTCGAAGGGTCCAGATTTCGTTTCTTATGTTTCTTCAGGATGATCTGAGGTCCGTTGGGACTGCTCCCCCTCTTATTCGAATCTAGGGGGTTGGACATCCTGCTAGGTCCCCTCCTATGGGTGGGACCCAGGAAGGGGGTGGTTACACCCCTCTCCTTTGATCCTGGCCGCGCTGGGACAGGGGCTGGGAGGCCCCAGAACCGGTTTGGCCGGATCCTGCAAGGGGCAGCCTTGTGCTCCCCAGGCAGTGTCTGGTTTCATTGAAACCTCCCTACTCCAATCCACTATCTCCTGTCTGGGGTGGTTTGACACCGCCCTGTGACAGGAAACTCTTTGTCCAGGCCTCCTCTGCCGGGTTTCGGTCAGCAGCAGGAGGTCAGACCCGTGTCTGTGGCAGGGGCATCCATTTTGTGGATCTGAGGCTCATTTTAAATCAACCGCGTTTCAGTAAAGTAACATGTCTTCTCCCTCTAGAAGGGTGGAATGCTGTCCCCGTCGCCAGAACTGGCGAGGGGATAGTATTCCAATTCGTATGACACCTTACACGACATGTTTTGATAAAGCCAAACCAAAGTTGCTATATAACCGCGAGGATTATAATGCGCTTAAGAGTATATGGTATGGCATTATCCCGGATCAGCTTAGGGAGTTGTTCCCGACAGCTGCAGACAGGCTCAGCTCATGCCAGAGCACCATCTCACATAAAACCACGCACTCTGCCTCCAGGATTGATGAGGCCTTCCATAGGAGTGGCTTACAGGCTATATATGTGTCCAGATATAGGTTTAGATATAGGTATACTATATCTAAGCAAGGGGTGATTACACCCACTTGCCCCAGCTGAGTGATCAGCCAGTTGTGTCAATTTAAGAACCAGCCAGGGGTGGCAAAAGCTATGCTTCAGCCCCTGGTAGGCCTTGGTGGCACCTATGCCCTGGGCACCTATAGTGCATGGTACAGGGGCTGACAAGGAGTCCATTTCCTCCATTTCCAATTGTGGTATGTACCTATAGCACATGTATTATAAATTTAGAGAGAGAACAGCAGGCTGGGGGTCTGATTAGCAGGCCCACAGCCTCAGTAAGTCGAAAACCAGTGAAGCAAAAAAACAAAAATTGGGGTGACCATAGGATAGCAGACCCTACTCTCCTACAACGCACAACTCCCATGGTCTGTCGCAATCTTCCAACAGGTCCTTGGGAGGAAATTGCTATAGATATTGTAGGTCCTCTTGCTGGTGAGCATCATACACCTTATCTGATAGTTTTGATTGATCTTTATTCTAGGTGGGTGGAAGTTTCTTCTGTTTTTGAAGTTACTTCTTCATGTCTCATCTCTTTTCTTAAAGACATTTTTAGAAGGGAAGGTTTTCCGAAGTCTCTTTTATCAGACAATGGTCCACAATTTTGCTCGAGCATGATGACAGAATTTTTAATGTCTTGTAGGATAGAACATAAAAGATCTTCTGTTTATCACCCAGAAACCAATGGAACTGTTGAAAGGTTCAACAGGGTAATTAAGTAAAATGTACAACTTTCTAGGGTAAATTCTATGGATTGGAAGGAGGAATTGCAAAAGTGCATTCTAGCACATAGATTTTCTCCACAGATGACAACCAAGAAAACTCCTTTTGAACTATTTAAAGGGAGAATTCCCAACACGAGTTTGAGTCCAGCTTGGATGTGTTGGGGTAAAGGTTTAATCAACAATGGAATTGGTGATTGGAGGGTTAGAGAGGAGAAAGTTAAGATGAGAAATAAAATATGCTATGATGAAAGGAAAAGAGTAAAGGAAGGGAAGATTGAAGTAGGTGATGTAGTTAGGGGCAGAGCACCTGTAGGTGCTTTGGCTTGGTCAAAATACTCTGCACCTATGCATGTCATAAAATGTTTTAAAAATTCAGTGAAATTGGAAAATGGAAAGATTTGGAATTTAAATCGTGTTGCTATTGTAAAGGATTTCACGATGGTTGATAAAACTAATGTAAAGAAATCTGTTTGTTGTGATGATGCAAATGTAACTCAGCAAAGACTTAGCTCACGCATAAGGAGAGTTCCATCTTATCTAAAGGATTATACAAGATAAGGTTTTCTTTATGTTTCTGCATGATTATCTTAGCCTGGTAGTCTGTGCTCATTTTGAATGTTTATTCTCTTATGTTTTCTTCTTTGTTCTTTTCTGTATTGCTTCAGCTTTTATTTATAAGAAAGAGGATGTGTAGTATTCTCGCCATTTCTATTACTTGTGGTTTCTATGGAACTTAGAATGTTCTGTTTGAGGGATTCCTGTAATGTGAGTTGCTGGCTGTTAGCTGATGGTTAGGGTGCATATGAATAAACCTAATCTGAGGATTACATTCTTTTCTGTATTTATTCATAACTTTTCAGGGATCGCAGGGTAAAGACACACAAGCAGTCTGTACACCAGGAGAGGAGTACAAAGAAAGACAGGGGACTACTGTACAGATTAGGGCAATAGTGTACAGACAGCGGCAGACTAAACACAGCAGGCATGGACATAGCTTCCACTGGTGCAGCAGGTGCATTGGCACCAGTTTCCAAAGGCCTGAGAGGCCCAGTGAAATTGGATACATGCCAAAATTTCGATACTACAAAGAGGGGAATTTTGAAAAAGAAATTGGGGGACTTTATTTTCCTCCGTAAAGTACATAGAAATACAGATCATTTTAGATGGGAGACTGCTAAATTGAAGCCATTTATGTTTATAGAAGTCTTGAATCTGGATTCTTAGGAGAAAAAGCAGCTATGTTGGCATGTATGTTATAGGTTATAGTTCAAACAGCGAACAGGAAGCCCATTTCCTTCCCTGGGTTAGGGCCCTTGACACACTGGTTACACTACTGACAGCAGGAGAGTAGTGTAAATAGACACAAGCAGTCTGTGCTCTTCAGGGCACCACAGGAAAGTAAGACACAATAGATCTGGACAGCAGTGAAAAAGGGGAAAGCTCTACATTGAAAAAATACCCATGCAGACTGTGCATATTAAAACATACAGGAATGACATGATTGTTCACAAGAGGAAACTACTGCAAAGTGACACGTAAATCTTGTTCATACAAAAGACGGAAGCACTATTTTCCGTCACGGTGCTGTTCCTATGTTTTCTTTGACGGTCGCTCAAGTAAAGACCAGTGCTGTCTCTCCTCTTTTTGTAAGCTGCTCTTGCAAGGGCCGTCTGACATCTCCTCACTCAGATGAGATGTCTTTGAGGGCCTGTCTGATTCCAGAAAGGATGTACCCCCTCTGCACTCAGGATGTCATACTTCTCCATCTGCAACCGTGTTAGCACCTATATCCGTCTTTTATTTCCATGTTTTGGTCAGAGCGCAAATAGTGCACCCCCAGGCTTGGAGCCCAGTGCAGCCGCACAGGTCACACTGCCCTAAAGCTGGCCGTGCTATTGCTATTTATGTAAAAGATAAAGTACCCCCTGCTGTAAATCATAGAGATATTACAAGTCACCTCAGCGTTCCGTACCCATATAAAGGAACACGGCCGTCGGCCGTGTTCCTTTGTAATGTTGTGGAAC
The DNA here is from genome assembly GCF_964263255.1 of Lissotriton vulgaris. Taxonomy (NCBI): domain Eukaryota; kingdom Metazoa; phylum Chordata; class Amphibia; order Caudata; family Salamandridae; genus Lissotriton; species Lissotriton vulgaris. The sequence continues at coordinate 142,452 of NW_028242767.1, forward strand.
CCCGAGGTGACTTGCAATATCCTTATCATGTACAGCAGGGGGTTGCTTTAGCCCATATAATATATGGTCACACCATCACCTTTCCCACAAACCACTTACATTCTTGGTGCATAGCTCTCTCTTACAAAAGAGAGAGCATGTTTGGGAAAATGAAGAATAAAAATAGAACTCATATTTAGTGATCCACCCGGCCACCATGTCCCGCCCCGCGACACAGATGTATTGCACCTCAACCTTCAAGGCTGGGCACGGCCGAGGGTATAAATAAAAAAGTGTAAGACAGCTCAATGTCTTATTCTCGCAATGAGTAGCCTGGTGTCTCGACTCCCTGGTGCTCCTGCCGGCGGCCGCTCTGCCACCACTAGCGGCGCACTACACCATAGCACAAAATTCAGACATCGAAAACCTGTTTCATATTTGTTGGAAAAACATATAAGAATCAGTTCAATACAAGTCAGTTTAGGAAAAAAAGAAGCTGCAGTCGCTCAGAATTTATAGAAAAATACAGGAAGATTCTCTATAAATTTCCAAGGAGTGTAAAAAATAAACTTTCTTTCTGATTGTCACTGTATGATAGAAATACAGAGCTCTGTGGCTTGACCTGCCTTTCACCTCACCTGCTGGCTTTTACAGCAAGCAGTGTGACATCTGAACTCAAATATAATAAATTATTGCATTTGAGGTTTGACGTCTTTTCTTTATAAACAGCCAATAGGTGCATCACAAGTCGTCTATTATAAATAAGGCTCTCGGTTTTCCGTTTAAACAGATTTTTACATATAAATACAGACGGAAAATTATTTTTTATATACAACATATACAGAAGGAGCGTAATATTATCTCAAATCAAACAATACAATCCAATTATTTATCAATTTTGTATTTTGATGCTTAAGTCCCCCAAAAAATTTCAGTTGAATACTTTATATTTCTTGTTTGTACTTTATTTGTAGTTTTTTAATATTGTCAGCCAACTTTCCATGATTAAGTGCACTTAACAGCCAACGCGTTTCGTCCCTAACCGGGACATCATCAGGGCTCCTGCTATGTCCCAACTCAGGCGAATTACAGGCTTCGCGAAACTATTTCCTGTTTCAATTCCTTCACATAATGAGTAATCAAGTCCTCTTGCTACAGAACTACTTAGCGTTCAAATGGTAGCTCCTCAATCAATTGAGTACCTATTTTCTCACCAGCGATCCGTCCCAAAATTTCCCAGGAATATAAAGACTGTTCCACTACACACTTATCGTGTACACTCTAACCGTTCAATACCCTTTCAATGAACTTAGTTTAAAAAAAATGTGAATTAAAGGCAGCCAGCTCACATGGGTGTTGTTGGATATTTTAGGGCTCAGAAATGTTCGGGAAATGGTGCCCGGCATGACTAATGCAAGGGCCTTTAATTTATTTCAGAAATAAGAGCTCGCTGCTTCAGAAAAGGTTGTTTGCTCTCTCAGCTGTGGATAGTCAACTTGCTATAACACACACTACTTAGAAGAGGGTACAAGGGCTATTTTAACGACTCTGTACTGGATACATGCCCCTCACAAAAACTTCATTACAACAAAAAGTACCCAGGAGTCAAAAACACATTCTACTCACAGACAACCAATTACACGACAAGAGGAAAGATTGTGGAACAAATGTGGTTAAACACGTAAAGCCATTTAGACAAATATACGTGCAACACATACCCAAGGTGAGAATTTTCCCATCAGTTGCCTTTCTGTACCACCACTATTACATCATTTGGGTTCTCCTTACCCAGGAGTTAGTGTGCACACAGTCACACAAGTTGTAAAGAAGGGACTGTGCGAGTAAGAAGACTCCACAATTGTTATTTCACTAAGTGGTGTCAGTGTGGTGTTACAACTGAAAAAGCAGTGCAAGTGAAATTAGTGAAGTGAATAAAATTAGGTGAGACTGAGTAGAATGATTAATTGTAATGTTTCCTCTCAGCTCCCTCAGCTTAAAAACAATAGTGAAAAGTGAAAAAAGCAGATTTAACATAATATCTGCTCAGCGAGTGGTCGACATGTTTCTGCATGTGAGGACAAGATCCTCTGCATTCATCAGGACCTAGATGTTGCTACTGCTGTAAAGTTATGTGAGAAATGATAAAAAGAGACTATATCACCTGTTTGTCAGGTGCAGGTTCTCCTCAAGTCAAGTCAAGTCAGAGAATTTATATAGCGCACTACATACCCAGAGGGTCTCAAGGCGCTATGGAAGGGGAGGAGGATTACTTGTCAAATATCCACGTTTTAAGTTGCTTTCTGAATGCTAGGTGGTTCTGGGTAAGGCGAAGGTAAGTGTCCACTATCTAAAGTAGTCATGCAAACACAGAAAGAAAATGAGAAGAAACAAACATATTTGTCAAAAAATACACTCTACAGTAGTGACATTCTTGTGTTCATGTCATTACGATTTAGTTAGCATGATATCACTCACCCAATTTCTGTGGGGATAGCGCCTCACCTCACCTGGCTGCAGCTCAGGTAAATAAGGAGCACCGCTCTGTTTTACAAAGACACACAATTGTAAAAACATTCCACTGTCTGTCCCATTAGGAGGTTAAATCCACAATTACATAACAGATGCAATGTCAGAATATACATCTGTCTAACCTCGTTCATTGTAACCCCAGTATTGCTCGTTGTAGTCTAATGATTTTATGCCCAATATCCCTGGTTTTATGAGGTCACCATATGTCTATATACTTAAATATTCATAAACAAATTATGTTATATGTTATGTTAGAAACGCTTATATAGCGCATGGCTACCCCAGCAACATGGCGTCCCAGCGCTTGCGGACAGTTTGAAACAAAGACAACTTGGCCCCAGGAGAGAGCGTGTGATAGCACTTCGGGACCTTAAGTAAGCGGGAACAGCCATGTTTTAATTTGCTTTCTAAATGACAGGTAGTTGTTAGTGGCTCGCATCTCCAGGGGGATTGAATAACACAGTTTCGGAGCCAAATACCTGAAGGAACGGCCGCCAGCTCTGCTCCTTCTGATTTTGATGGTACAGGCAACGTGGAGATCCGCTGAACGGAGAACATAGGAGGAACATAGACCCTGAAAGATTGGGGGTCAGAGAAATGAAGGATTTTATGAAGAACACAGAGGGCTTTGAATTGAATGCGCTGTGTCACCGGGAGCCAGTGTAGGCGCCGCAAAATGTGAGACACATGACAATATTTAGGCAGAGCAAACAAAATGCGAGCAGCTGCATTTTGGGCCCTTTGAAGTCTGTTGATAGCTGTCCGATTGGAACCCAACATTAGTACGTTACAATAGTCTATATGTGATAGAACAAGGGCTTGGACTATTGTTTGACGTACAGAGGGGTCAAAGAAACCCAGAATGGGTTTAAGCGACTGAAGGCGACCATAGCACATGCCAGCCACTCTTTTTGCGTGTGATATATGAACCTAAGAAAAAGTCTGGATTGCATGTTCAAGGTCTCCACATTATCAGCAGACGCAAACTAATAGCACAAGCGTCTTGAAAAGTATCGTTCCGACCTTTATCGGCAATGATATCGAGCAATTAGCCTGTTGCCGTATTTTAAGAAGAAGGCAAAAATGCCCTGGTTGGCTCGATATCAGCCCGAGTAGTATCCCCCAACCATCACGAAGGAGGAAGGATATAAATACCGCCGTTCGTGCATTGCATGTCTCACCCCCCGAAGCGTATTTTAAGAAGAAGGCAAAAATGCCCTGGTCGGCTCGATATCGGCCCGAGTGGTATCCCCCAAGCTTCACGAAAGGACAAGGATATAGATACCGCCGTTCGTGCATTGTATGTCTCACACACAGAGGCAATTGTACACAACGGTCGGCTAGCCCCCGCTCACCTCTCCGTCGGTGTCTCCAGGCGTTCCTCTGCGCTATACTGGGGAGGCACCGATCGGATGGGGCGCGGTCTATTTCAATTTTGGTCTGTTTCCTCCCGTGTGCGGAAGTACGCATGGGATGCTGGGATTTGTGGTCATCGATCGTTTGTTTACATGCCGTACATACGTGCATAGGATACATATGCAAGATATTGAATGACATCAGGGCTGTTTATAATATTTTGCCGAAGTTGAAAAAACGGGCTGTTATTACTTTACAAGTATACACATTTTGCGAATCAAATCATTTTTTTCGCAAAATCGGTTGTATTTCTAAACAATCAAACCCATAATTTTCTAAAGTCAAATTAGGGGTTTAACAAGATTATATCAATCCTAGTGTATCCACATTATCATACACGGAATTCTGGGAGTTGTAGTCCTAGCCAGTTTTTTACAACAACGAGTGAGAGATTGTAGGGGTATTTTAAGTGTATTACCATATACTTAATACAAAAGAGAGCCGCTGAAGATACAGAAATATTCTGAATCAGACTATTTATTGTTCACTGGAATTAAAAATCATACCAGAAAGGCCATTTACAGTCCAAGTATGCCATTTCTTCGGGACAAGGTTATAATGAGCCCAACCGTAATGGCCCATCGTCATATCTCATATTATTCATTCTTACTGTAGATAGAGATAACCGTACTGGTAAGAGTGTATATTTAGATAACATGTCTATATCCATATATAGGATGTTAATAACATCAGCGATACTGATGGAGACCATGAATGAGCATGAGTGATGCAAGCATTAACGGCAAAGGCCAAGTGACCATTCATGGACTTCCAATTATGTCAGTATTTAGGTGCAGTGCTGGAGTTCAGACATGTGATTAATAACGGTTATTGCTTGTTTTCATAGTTTGTCCGACTCTATCACAGTAACATCCTGCCTCACCATAGTGATATCATAGTGACATCCAAGGGATAGGCTTGTTAAGGCCATCTTTGTCACTGTTGAGCTTGTAGACCCATTTCTGCTCAATTTTGAACAAAAATGTACCTACATCTGGGCAGTGATCTGGTATGGTGGGCTGTTCCAATATCGTCCATGTAAAATCATTTGGGCCATGTCCAACTTCCAAAAAGTGGGCTGTTAGGCGTGTCGCCTGTTTGCGACAGCGAACTGTACTTTTGTGTTCACCAATGCGAGTTCTTATCTTCCTTGTCGTCATGCCCACATATCTTTTTGGGCATGGACAAGTAAGGAGATAGATGGTGTTCTCACTATTGCAATTGGTGAATTTTCGCTGTTGCCATGGTCGCGTTGTTCCTATGTCTACCGTAGTGGACTTGGATGTTTGGGGACATACGGAACAATTTCCACAAGGATGATGTCCTTGTACAGGTGGGAGATCCCATAAGGTACCAACCTGTCTAGCTGGTCTATTTGTTGGTCTAGTATGGACCAGATGATCTTTTATGTTCTGTCCTCTCTTAAAGGCAAACAATGGGACAGGTAGAGTATCTCCACTCATGTTTAAAATGGACCAATGTTTTGTTATGATTTTCCGGACTTGGTTGGATTTCGTGTGGAAGGTATTCACGAATGTAATCTTATCTGTTTTCTCTTTAGGGACAGCAATATCCAAAAGGGCATCCCTGTTGTTGTTGGACGCCCTTTTCTTTGATTGGCGTATGATTTTTGTAGGGTAATTTTTTTCTTATAGAAGTTCTGACAATTTCTCAGAATGTTTCTCAAAAGCCTCCTCAGTGGAACAGTTCCTCTTGAGCCTGAGAAATTGCCCAAAAGGCAAATTGTCCCTGAGGGCTCTAGGGTGACAACTCTTGTAGTTGAGGAGCGCATTCCGTGCCATAGGCTTTCTGTATAGCTCTGTGGTAAGACCTTCAGTTGTTGTCGATATCAAAAGGTCTAAGAATGGTAACTGAGTCTTACTGAATTCCACTGTGAACTTTAAATAATCATTACAAGAGTTCAACCATTTGTGGAACTCCATCAGATTCGCCTCAGAGCCTCTCCACACAACAAAGATATCATCTATGTATCGCTTCCAGACTCGAAGCGATACATAGTGGGGGTTGTCATGGTTGAGCACCTTTGTCTGTTCAAGTACATGAACATAAAGATTAGCCAAACTAGGAGCGAAGACACTACCCATGCTCGTACCAGATATCTGGAGGTAGGTAGTGTCTTCGAATTAAAAATAGTTCTCCTTCATGGCTAGTTCGGCCAAGTTCATGATAAAAGAGGCTGGTGTTATAGATTGGAGATCCCTCTCTTGCAGTAAGGTGCCCACCACTTCCAGAGTTTCTGTTTGGGGGATTGATGTATAAAGAGATTCTACATCGAATGAAACGAGTAGATCAGTAGAGATGTCAAAATCAATATCGGGAAGCAGCCGTAATATGTCTTTAGTATCCTTCAGATACGTTGGCATTTCTTTGACTATTGGGTTCAGGAAAAAATCCACAAACGTGGATAGCGGTTCTAAAACTGACCCAATGCCAGAGATTATGGGTCTCCCGGGAGGTGGTCTCTGTTGTTTGTGGACCTTGGGGAGGCAATAAAAGTAAGGGACAGAAGGATGGGAAGTACACAGATATTGACCTTCCTGTGGTGTAATCCATCCCTCCGATGTGGCCTCTTCTACCAGTTGACAAATCTTGATCTTCAATTTTTCGGTAGGATCATCTTTCAGAGGAAGATAGGACTTACTGTCTTGAAGTTGCCTGAGACATGCTGTTCTATAAGTCTCTGTATCAAGAATGACAATTGCACCGCCTTTGTCCGCAGGCTTTATTGTGATGGCTTAATTTGTTGTTAGAGCACGCAACGCTGATCTCTCCCTATTGGGTAAGTTGACATAAGAATTGGATGGCTTGGTATTAAAGAGTGTGTTGATGTCATTCTCCACTGCCTCTTCAAAAGTTTGAACACGTGCAGGTAATCCAATGGTTGTCGGATTAAAGGTCGATGGTCTTTTTAAGCCAGTGTTGACAACTGATTGTACATTGTTGCCAGGATTTTGTTTGGCAAAAAAATAATGCACTCTAATCTTCCTAAAGATATTATGTTAAATCTGCTTTTTTCACTTTTCACTATTGTTTTTAAGCTTAGGGAGCTGAGAGAAAACATTAAAATTAAACATTCTACTCAGTCTCACCTAATTTTATTCACTTCACTAATTTCACTTGCACTGCTTTTTAAGTTGTAACACCACACTGACACCACTTAGCGAAATAACAATTGTGGAGTCTTCTTACTCGCACAGTCCCTTCTTTACAACTTGTGTGACTGTGTGCACACTAACTCCTGGGTAAGGAGAACCCAAATGATGTAATAGTGGTGGTACAGAAAGGCAACTGATGGGAAAATTCTCACCTTGGGTATGTGTTGCACGTATATTTGTCTAAATGGCTTTACGTGTTTAACCACATTTGTTCCACAATCTTTCCTCTTGTCGTGTAATTGGTTGTCTGTGAGTAGAATGTGTTTTTGACTCCTGGGTACTTTTTGTTGTAAAGATAGTCAACTTGCACCACAGAGCATGCTGCAGGGACCAGCATGGAACTGACAATAAGGAAACCAAGGCATCCAATATCTCTAATTTATCACAAAAGTAGACAGCTCTTTCATGCGGTTTTTGGCCAGGTCACTGAAAGTGCACAGGTGCACTCGTCTAAATTCTAAATTTGTTTACATTTTATAATCATGGCTAGTGACAGTGTTTTCAATATTGTAACACAGCAGTAGCTCACTAATATTACTGCAAGTAATCTCTGTGACGCCACTGTGACTTGTATTACAATGGCAAAGTTTTCAGATGATAGTATTGTGGTTACTAAGGGGCCGATTAGGATTGCGGTGAATCCGCATCCTCCGGGCCGGCGGAAGCCACCACCGGCCCGGAGGATGCGGATTCACCGCTGCGGTGATTTACAAGACCCCCTGCCAGATTAGGATGGCAGGGGGGTCATGAAGACCGTCTGTAGCTTTTCCGCCGCGGTTCTGCGGCAGAAAAGCTCTAATATGGTGGCGGTGTCTGTCAGACACCGCCAGCCATATTAGGATTAGCCGTGTGACATGCCTTTCCGCGGTGGCAATGCCGCCACGAAAAGGCATACAGTCTTTACTTTGGGGGCCCGTTGCGGCCCCCAGGGTGAAGGGGGGTTGGGGGTGCACATGGGGGGTACCTATGGTACCCCCCTGCATTTACTTGCACATAGCGGCAGGCACCGCACGGTGCCGGCCCTCTGTGCATGCAAATGCACTGCATGCAGTTTTAACATTGTGGCGGGTGCTGCTTCAAGCAGCACCCGCCGCAATGTTAAAAATACAGGATGTGACCGCCAGGGTGGCGGTCACATCCTAGTTAACTCGGCGGGACCGCCACTGCCACTGCGGACAGTCCCTCCACCTCTGGGGTGGCGGAGGGACGCAGGTCCGACCGCCATCATAATGACCCCCTTAATTTTGCACATTTAAAAATATAGCTAAACCTATAACAACCGTGTGCACTGTCTATTTAAATAAATTTGGAAAAATACTAGCTGCGATGTCTTTTTTGCTTGCGACAAAAATACATGCGGATATATACAATGAAAATGACATTAAAATAAATATGGATAAATACAGACAGAAATGTTAAAAAAAAGAAAGACCATAAAACCGGGAGCCCTAATTATAAAGGGATTGGAGACAAGTGTTTATATAGGGTTTGCAGAATTTCGTTAATTATATATGGTTAAAAGTACATTATAAGTATATTGCAAGTCACAGAGGAGTTCCATAATCATATAATGCAGTGGCTCCCAAACATTTGACTCTTGAGGACCCCCATTGAGTCACTACTGGAATACAGGGACCCCCAAGCAAATTGACTATTTACATTTCAAACATTAAAATAGTAATTCGCAAAAATACTCAAACAAATGCACACCAAACAAATACTTGAATCTATTGCTCAAATTAGCAAACATTGAATCATTTTAATGGGAAGGTTGGTGCTGCATCTTAGCAAATTACTTTTCAATATTTGGGCCAGGGCCAGACTGGAAACCCAAAGCAGCCCTTCCAGATGTTGTCAGACCATCCCCATACGGTGCACACCAAGTGCAGCAAGTTAGTATGACCACTACAAAGGGGGCTTTGGAGGACTCCACCCGAAGAAAATTAGGGAAGAAATGGTGCATTCTACAACACATTTGTCATATTATATTGAATTGGAACTCTTCAATGATTGCCTCACTACCACCCTCCAACAGTGCCTCTTATCTCTCCATAGCCCCTCTGTCACATGTATTTCAGTTGTTTTATAGCACCTCTCATACCAGTGTAGAGTGTCAGAGTACTTTACATCACACACATACAGAGACAATGAATCATATGTGTGTAAATCGGTGTATAGAAAATGTTACATAAGGCAAAGGTGACAACAGGGTGGAGAATACACATGTTAACTGTACTGGTAGGCATTTTTTGAGTCCGTGGTCTGGAGAAGCACAAACTTAGGATTCAGAACATAACACAGCGGTTGACCTTAATAATTAGAATTATTTCTACCCAAACAAACCTTTTTTAGCAGCATCAGCACAATGAAAGACTTGGAAAAAAACATAACATACTTACTTGTATCATGCAGTTTGCATGCAGCTCTTTGATGGTGGTTCATAGCTCACTGTGCTAGGTTACCAGTTTATCTTATGAACTGCACAGTAACAACAGAATCTCTGTGACAAATGCAGTAACCCACTTAGCTATTCATATAAAATCTTATTTTTTTTAATGCATGGTACACATTCTTTGCAGCAGGCACATTAACCATCTGTGCTACCGTAGATGAGTCAAAGCTGCCACTGGACAAAACTCTTATCTCTCTCCAGTAGGTACATTAATCGCCGAAGTTATCTTGACACTTTTATTGTTGCCCAAAAACTACTAATTATACAAGCAACTTTGCAATGCTTTTATAACTGCTGCCTGTGGACCCCCTGGGAAGGTTTCATGGACCCCTGAGGGTTCGCGGACCACAGCTTGTAAACCACTGATATAGTAGAAAGAGGCTAAATGCCAAGTTCCTTTATAAGGTTATGAAACTCCGAAGTGACATGCAATATCCTCATCATGTATGGCAGGGGCACTTTATTCCTTATAATACATGGTTGCACCATTCTTAATATTATTTTTCTGAACTTCTAGTGTGGACAGTAGTGTGCACAGCTACCCCACAGGGTTTCCCGGTGCATGGCAGAATAGGGGGGGATGCAGAAAGATAAGTAAGTGGGTTAGAAGACCCAGGGACTTTAAGCCCCTACAAAAAGCAGAGAGAGATACACAGATCCTCAATGAAACTGGAAGGGAGTTTTAAAGTTGAGGGCCTAAAAAGGCAAAAGAACAGCCTTTTGTACGGGACAGGCAACATCTGGGTGCAATAAACCCTGATGGGAAGGTCTCAGGGGGGGCTGGGTGATATGGATGGACCAAATCCATAATGTATTTTGGACCAACTCCAGCTTTTGCCTTGAGCATGTAGCATAAAGCTTAAAACTTAATGCGATTCTAGACACTAAGCCAGGAGAGCTCACGGAGAGGGTTAGAAACGGAGGCAAATTTGAGTAATCGTAAGAGAAGCCTAGCAGCAGCATTCTACACAAGCTGCAATCGATAGATAATGGATTTATTGGCTCCCAGGTCTAGCATAAGGCCATAATTCAATCTAGAGATAATGAGCGCTGGAATCACTGTCCTTTGTGCAGAACAGGGAATCATCAAAAGGATCTTTTTTTGCAATTTATGTACCGCAAAGCAAATGGCCATCACCTTAGCCACTTATGGTTTCATAAATATTGATTCGTCCACAATAAAGCTTAGGTTGTTAACCTTGCCCGAAGGTGTATGTGGAACACCTAAAGCGACAGGCCAATCCCTAAAGATCGTGCCTTTTGCCCAAAATAATGATCTCCGTTTTATCCCTCTTGAGTTTGAGTAGGTTTTTATGCATCCAGAAGGAAATCTTACTCAAACCCAAGCCAAGGTCAGAGGACCCCTGCGCAGATGACGAATAGAAAATATTAAGGGTGTCATCAGCATAGGAAAAGAGAGCCTGCCCATAGGTTTCGACCACCTCTGCTAAATGGTGAATATAAATGTAAAATAACATCGGACTCCGCAATGAGCCCTGTGGAACTCCAGTAGAAAGGGCTTGGGTATAGGCCTTGGCAGACAAAGAAAAAACCTGAAAGGATCAGTCCCTAAAAAAGGAATGGAACCACTTCAGGGCCACACCATCAAGACAGAGTGCCATCAGCCCGTCCAGTAGGATGGGAAGAGACACAGTGTCAAAGGCAGCACTGAGATCTAAGTTCTGATGTTTCTCCCACCTCCAAGCATTACCTTAGCAGCTCGGTTACACTCAAAAGGGAGGATTTGGTCGAGTAACCCACCATAAAGCTTGACTGAAAAGAATGAAGGAAGTTCTGGGCTTCTACAAAAAGAGCTTAGCTGGCCAATAACAATGCTTCTACAGGATTTTAGAGAAGATGGGCAGCAAAGAAATAGGGCATAAATTGAACAAATTAGTGGAGTCGAAATTCGCTTTTTTTCATTCAGAGAAGCATTAAGAAGGTCCATATTCATGGATAGTGAGCTGCGGTCCAGCTGACAAAGCAAGGACCTGGGTACAACGGGATTGCTGTGCCCACCAGAGTTTTAGGATGAAGTTATAGGACAACTTCCCCTCCCTGACCTCTACACACATGCTGCTGCCCTGTCTGGTGTGTGAGTGTAGGGTCGCATCAGGGGTAACTTTATGTTCCGTTACGGTGAGAGCAGAGCCGCTGAGTTTCTTTAAAAGGCACAAGGGCCGGACTGGGAACTGAAACCGACCCTGGCAAACTGCTCAGCCGGCCCTCCTGGGGGATGTGGGGAGGAGGGGGGGTGCAGGGGGTCCAGCCGATCTCTTTGCAAGTGCTGGTTTCGAACGATTTTGTTACCGAGGGCCGATATTGCAGGGCCACCCAGGGACCCAAAACTGGCCCCCACCCTAGCGGCCCACCGGGAAAACGCTACGGCCAGTCCTGCCCTGAAAGGCACTCGGCACAGTTCTCAAGTGAAGACTGCTTTGCCACTAATATGTGAGCTTCTCACCGGGACAGACTTCCACCTTGACGTCCACAGCAGCTGTATGCAACCAGTGTGACTTATGGACACTTCACCGGCAGCCCGTTGCAGGAGGCACCCGCAGCACAGAGATGTGATTCTTAGAAACTTGCCAAGTTAATAAATAATGCCTGTGATAATAATGTTCCTGCTGAGAGAGGTTAGAGTTTTGTCTACTGGCAGTTTTGACTCACTGGTGCTGAAAGTTAATTATCCTGCTGCAAAGAACGCGTACCACACATTTATCACAGACCTGACTGTATTTTATGAGGATTGAAGCAGTGAGTTACTGCTTGTGTCACAGAGGTCTTTTTGTTACTTCTTGTGGCACTTCAGCCGCACTGTGCACCTAGCACTGAGCTGGATGGAGGGGTGGGGTGTTCAGGTACTGTTTTGTGCCAGCAGCAAAAAAAGTGTACCTTGCAGCAAATCACAGAACACGTTTTATGTGGATAGCTCAGTGAGTTACTACTTTTGTCACAAAGATCCCTGTGTTATATTGCGTGTTATTTCCGATATTCATCTGTTTCCATGGACTTCATTGCTTGATTTTGCTCATGAGAAACTGTCACTCTAAGTGTCACACGTGGTAATTAAGTGTCACTCATATGTACACTGATACTATGAAAATGTCTCACATAAACGCTGGCAGCTATAGCACAGTTGTTTTTCGATGAAAGTGGTAAAGCTATTCCAAGATGTACGGCGCTCTTTCCTCACAGTACAGATGCAATAAACCAACGTACCATTTGTCCTTCTATTTCCTCCCTGAAGTGTCCGCATGGGGCTCTAAGGAAGAGGCCGCCATCAGTTTGTTTTGACTGTTAAGTCTGTAAGTCTCTTTTCTGTGTCTACTTACATGATGACAGTACGAGGAGAATAAGGGTTGGGAAGCACGTGTCTAAATGACATAGCAAGGCAGCACTGAGTAAAGAATTTGCTCAAATCATTTTCAATTCTATTAAGGACACGGAGGTGAGGATTATGCTTCTCTTTGTTTACTACTCAAAAACCAGCTGCCTATGAAAAAGCTTTTTACATATAACACAAACTACATATACCATGATGCTCTGTCCATTAACCACCAATTATTACCACCAGACCATCTAAGTACAGTCAGCATCATCTTGAGAGCCTCTATCTTTGCTCAGCTGTAGTCCATAAGAACCTTGAAGACCAATGATAACAAAACCGAAGCTGAAGGGACAATTCCATCGGACATCACCGATCCTCGAAAAACATCTCACAACAGAAGCGATAAGCGCCAACTTTCAGAACAATATCCAAATATTTTCATTCTGTCTTCTGATCAGAACCTACAAAAAAAAATAAGGCACCATAATATCTATTTACCACAGATAATTACAAATACAGGTAGGATAAACAATGAGATAAAAATAGTCAATATCCAGTAGCATTCAAATCTAAAGAATGATAGTCCTGGTGGGATAATCCTCGCCTCTGTGTCCTTAATAGAATTGAAAATTCTTGTTGCGAATGCTAGCACATGTTTTATTCTATGGTAGGACCGGTGGCTCCAATTATGCTAGTTCAAAGCTTATTGAGCACCGCAGAGACAATATCACCCACCTGTTTATAATAAAATTGTTTAAAGTAGAATCAGATGACCTGTCAGCCAATTTTATCATATCTTGACTAGTAGACCAGCATAAAGGATTTGGAAGCCATAGCACCTGGAACGGAAGGAGCCCCAAACACCTGAGTATCAATCCCAGCTTCTGCCCTTACAGATTTTAACCATCTGGCTATTTTGGCAGAGGACACTGGTTTAAAGTGCTTGTGAAAAGCGATCAATAATTGACCTGAAGCATAATTTCCCAATGCACGAGTACTATCTTCATATGTTTTTTTTAAACTTTTGACCACACACAGTTTATCATTAACTGGAAATGCATAATAATCAATAGACTTTGAAGAGGTTTTAGTCCTGCTGGTAAGAGTAAAAGAAACTCCCTCTGGAGTAAACACTACACCTGCAATATCCAGAACGTTCACATCTGAAGTCCTTCTACATGCAGTGAGGCATAATAACATGGCTAGCCGCCAGTTGTTTTCTAATCACTTATCATTACACTTCTCAAAAAGATAGGGGACAAATTTCAAATCCCACAAAAAGGAATACTTATTTTTGGGGGATTAGTAAGTGAGTGAAAATTGTTTACCGACCTGTAAGATAAACATTCAGTTGGCTTCTGAGCCAGACAATTCACAATGTGAGATATCCCTGCTGACACGGGATCCATGTGCTGTTCCAAGCACCAACCCATCCAGCTCCTCCCAGCTGAAGAATACCTCATTCTAGTTGAGGGGGTCCAAACCTGCTTAATGAATTCTGAAGCTGCATCCAAAATGCCTAGCAAACACCACTTTTGCTGGAAAGCCTCCAGGCCTTGGTATGTTATGTTAATGGATTTATAGAGCGCATGTTTGCCCCAGCAATGGGGTGTCCCAGCGCTAGTTCCAGATCAGATTGCGGAAGAGAAATAGTGCTGGGGATTAGGCCGGAAAAAGCCAAGTCTTCACGGCCTTACTGAAAGCCCAGTGATTCTGGATGCTCCTGATGGTCACCGGAAAAGCGTTCCAAAGAGCTGCCGCCTTCGCTCGGAACGAGCGCTCTCCAGCTCTTGCTCTTCTAACTCGGGGAACACAAGTCAGGTGTAGGTCCGCAGAGCGCAACTCACGGCGTGGGACGTGCGGAGTTAGTAAATTGGCAAAAATAGAGGGCATTTGGAAGGTAAGGATTCTGTGAGCAATGCACGATGTATTTGAAGTGGATTCTCTTGTCCGCCGTAACCCAGTGTAAATTGAGAATGAATTTAGAAACTGAGCAGAATTTAGGGAGTGTGAACAGAGTTTGCACCGCGGCATTTTGAGCCCTCTGCAGTCGTTGGATCCCAGATTTGTTAGCGCCCAGATACAAAGAAATGCGGTAATCCAGTCTAGAGAGTATAGTGGACTTGATAAGGATCTGTGGTGTGTGTGGGTCGAAGAACCCAAGGAGAGGCTTAAGTCCTCTAAGAAGACCAGAACAGACACCCATCACTGATTTAGTCTGTGCTTCATTGGACAATGCACTGTCTACCCAGACAACCAGATTTTTTACGGCGTTCTGGGCCGGGGGGCTGACCCTAGTGAGGCGGGCCACCACTGATTGCCCCATATGTGGGTATTTCTTCCTAAAAGTAGAACCTCCGATTTGTTGGCATTAAACTACAGACAGCTAGCCAGCATTCAATGGCGCAACAGCCCCATATCATCGTGAAATTTAGTCAAACTCTGGTTAGAGTTGTTGGAAAAAGAGATCACGAGCTGAGTGCCATCAGCATAGGATACTAATGATAGCCCCTTATCTTTCGCTACCACCGCAAGAGGTTGTATGTAAATGTTAAATAGCGTGGGGCCCAGCGCCGATCCCTGGGGCACTCCTTGACGTACTGTGTGCAGCTGAGAGCAATAAGGGAGGGGGGGGGGCGACAGCCTGAAAGGATCTCCCAGAGAGAAATCACATGAACCAGGTTAAGGCGACAACTCCAATGCCTACCTTCTGTTAGCGCCACAACAGAATCTCATGAGATACTTTATCAAACATGGCACTTAGATCGAGTAGGATCAGTGTTGAGGTGTTGCCCTCGTCTAGGGAGCCTTGCATTTGTTCAGTGACCACCAACAGTTCGGATTCGGTACCATGATGAGATCTAAAACTATTCTGGGAAGAGTCCAGGATATCCTTAGACTCCACAAATTTGGTTAGAATGGAGTTGATGTAATATTCAGTAGATTTAGCCAGGAAGGGGAGCAGGGAAATGGGATGAAAGTTTTCTAGTTTAGATATATCCAAATAAGTTTTTTTTAGCAGAGGGATGGCTTTAGCATGTTTCCATGGGGCGGGTACCAGTGCCGTCAACAGTGACAGACTTAACAGCTCACAGCAAACTGGTAGGAGGTGTTCTCAGGGCTTTAAGTGGGATTAAAAAACTGGGGGGTCTCTCAAAGGGGCGTGGCCACTAATTAGGGGCGTGGCTTTTAAACACTTGAGCTAAAAATCTGTGTTTAGTATAGTGTGCCGCCCACCTTGTATTTTGCTGTTTCTGTCATTGCATCCAGATATGTGATACAACAAGTAACATCATACCTACAACAAGTAAGGACTATTGGCTTTGTCAATGGTTATTAGTTGCATAAGATAAATAAGCTGCAACTATATCTTGTTACATATAATATTGAAAAAGCTTCCAATTAAAGCCCTGGTGACCCTACCACAATGTTGCTGCTCTTGCGTTTCAGAAAGAGAAGGGAAATCCAGAGAGAAAATGACTCTCTCTAAAGGATTTCCCTTCCCCCACATTGCTCACCTGGCATGACGTTATGCCGTAACTTCTCTATTTGTGAGAAGTGAGCAGTGTAGGCAGCGCACATCCATGTGTTTGTTGTCTCGAAACGGGTCTCTATCTGGCTGTTTTGCGCCCTGGCACTTTTTTCCGGACTGCAGTGACAGCAAACTGCTGTCTCTGCAGTCTGGGAAAAAACGGACCGCCTGTGCCAGGGCTCAAAACAGAGCCTGATATAGACCTGTTTCAAGGCCTCCTTTAAAAAACTCCCGGTGCTCAGACCCCTTGAGACCTGGCCCACTTAAAGCCCTAGGTGTTCTTGAAATTCCTGGAACTGGTCAGGTTGAGTGTATCAGCTGGTGAGCCCGATTTGATTTTACTACTGAGAGGGACAGTTGCTCTGATATGCTCTGATACGCTCTGGATGCAGTTCCCCCTGAGGGCCCTGGAGCATCGTCTGAGACCAAAGAAGAAGGAGAGGAGGTTTGCACGTCAACTCAAAGAGGACTAGGAACCAAGGATGCGCCTTCCATACAGGGGCGACTAACACCACTTCTGCTACCTGGAGCTTAATCTGAGTTGCTACCCTTGGGAGGAAGTGCATAATTCAGTCCCTTCGACCAGTCCTGAAATCAAGCATCAGATGCCCTCGCCAGTGGGTCCAGTCTCCAACTAAAGAACTCATCCAGTTGACGATTCAGCCTGGAGGCAAAGAGATCTATCCTGCAAGGACCCCATACATTCTGTATTAACCTGTTTAACCCTGAATGGAGCTTCTAGTCACCCTAATCTATCAGATATCTGGAATTTCAGTCCGCTACAACATTGGATTGCCACAGAATGTGTTCCGCAACAAAAGATATCTTGTGGCTCAAGCAGTAATGCTAAAAATCTTTGGCTATTTCCACTAACAGAGGCGATTGGTACCACCCCAACTTGTTGATGTACAGCACTGCGGATATATTGTCCGTCCTGAGGAGGATGCAACAAGACATTTTTTTGGGCGGAGGGAATTCTGATGACTAAGGACCCTGCCAGCAGCTCTAGACAATTGATATAGAGCTCTAACTCCTGAAGAGACCACCTGCCGCCTGCGTACTCCCCAACCCCATTGGCTGACGTCTGAATTTATAACCAGTTCTAGTTGAGACCCCAAGATGACCCTGCCATCCATGCATTTACGTGTGCCAACCGCCACTTGAGCTCTGTTCTTACCACTTCTGTCAAAGGGACTTGTTCTGTGTAAGCTAAACTCTCTCTTCAGTGTTGCATTTTAGCATCTGAAGGGCTCTGTAGTGGAGGGGACCTGGAAATATTGCCTGCATGGATAAGGCCAACAGACTGTCAAGGTGAGCGATCACCCTCAAAGAGACTGTTTGATGGGAGGGAACCGACCTCAGTTCCTTCTTGACGTTTAAGCTTGGTCTTGGGCAGCATTAACTGAGCTGACTCTGAGTCGATCACAAACCACAGGAACTCTATAGACCGGGATGGACAAAGGATTGATTTGGTCATGTTGATTACAAACCCCAAGTTGTGCAAGAGAGAGAGAGTCATCTGAAGATGTTGAATGACTGATTCCGGGGAATGCGCTAAGATCAGTACATCGTCAAGATAAATGATCATACGTACACCCTTCTTCCTGAGGTGGGCTATCCCCGCTTCATCACCTTAGTGAAACGCCATGATGCTAAAGAAAACCTGAAAGGAAGTACCAAATATTCCAGCCACCTGCCCTTCTGCCTGAATTGAAGTAAACGTCTGTGTGGAGGAAAAATGGGGATGGATAGACAGGCATCTTTGAGGTCCAAGCGGACCACCCAGTCCTCTTCTAGCAATATGTCTGTCAGAAGATGGATACCTTCCGTCTTGAAATGTTTGCAAACGTTGTAAAAATTGAAAGCTTTGAGATTTAAGACCAGTCTTTGTCCTCCACCTCTTTTCTGTACGAAAAATATGGTGCTGCAGAAGCCCGCAGGATGAGGGTCGTAATAGGCGACAGCGTGCTTCTGTAGTAATTCTTCTATTTCAGCCTCTATAAAAGCTGACTCCTGTAGGGAAAAATGGAGCTGGGGAAGAACCACATGTTGATGAGGCATCTGATAGAACTCCAGCCTGAAGCCTCTGAATGGTTGGTACCACAAATGTATCTTGAGTCAAAAGACTCCAAATGGGAAGAAGGCAACTTACTCAACCACCCAAATGAACCTGACAGGGGTCAATAACTCTTACTTGCATAGTTATTTGCTTGGAAGTTGTTCCTGGAACCTCTTTTGTTAAATTGCCGTCTAGTAAAGCGATTCCTGGATGGGTAGAAGGTGCCTCCCTTACTGGAGTCCTGACATTCTCCTCAACCATGACCGTAAGATCCTCTCGGCGGGCGCTGGTAAAATTGGTGGCTTCACGAACTGCCCCTGCCTCGCCCGGGCCATTCAAAAAGGCTTGCATGAAACACCTTTTTTAGGTTGGCTTGCGCTATGTATAGGGACGTAGATGTGTTAACTTATTTGAAGATGTCTGTAAGAAATTTGTCCCAGAATAGACCAACATCTGCTAAGGTACCAGCATCAGCCGAAGTGAGCTCTCTTAGGTTTGCGTCTATATGCATCAGGGCGGACTTCCCTCTCTCTGAAGACATGGCACAATTAGAGTTTCCAAGCAGGCATATGACCCGCTGGGTCCATTCTGCAAGAATATTATGGTCAATATGAGAATGTGACTCTTTGGCAGCTAATGCCATTTCGAGAACTTTTGCCAGGGGATCTGTAAGATCAAGCATCTTATAATGGCACATGCCAGGCATGGTCAATCCCCTTTTTAGGGTCCTTGGTAAACGTTTTGAGAAAAGTCAGCATAATGGAATCAGATTCAGGCATTTCAGCAACCTTGTCCCGAAGATCCGGGCTGGGGCACTTAACCCAATCTATAGTGGACCTCCTAGTCAGTTCCCATGTGCATGTAGACAGTCCAAAACCACTGTAGCGGAAACCCAGCCAGAAGACCTGGGGTGAACAATGTCCTCTAGGTTGAAAGTGAAAGGATTAGACTGGGAGCAGGAAGGGGCCTGAGGCCTAGAAGTGGGGGATGTCTTATGCTTCAGGATGGCATCTTGATCAGAATGCGTAGAGTCAGTGTGCGTGGTGTTGCAGTCGTTGTCTGCCTTACGTTTGGACTGTCACCCTTTGGAGGTGGAAGGGGCCGAACAACACTTGTGGTCTCCTATAGAATCTTGGGAGAGGGTGTATAAGGCGTCAATATGAGGCCAATCAGACGACTTGGCTTTCGCTTTGCGAGGTTGATCAGGACCTCACTCAACTGGTTTTGAGGCAACCTGTTGATCATATCCCTGCCGTTTGGCAAATAATTCCAGCTGGGCCGTAATGGGTTTTAAGGCCGCCGCCAAAGCACTATTAACAGAAAGAGGGACCAAAGTCTTAAGACCCCTGTTGACGGACTGCTGCACTGAAGCGTCAAGTGCTTCAAGCAGAACATCTTGGAAATGGCGCCCTTGTTCCTCTTCATAGCAGTCCGATACTCTCCCTCCTCAAATAGTACCCAATCAGTCATACTGAAAGGAAATGTGTTATGATATGCAGCCTAGTCTGTCCAGAGGGATAATAAGGGGCACAATTAGAACTGCAAAGGGAAATCAATATAGTCCGGCTCCACAGCGCGTGCTGTATTCACAATTATTGCAGCCCTTGTCGTGAGAACGATTGTTGGCAGCCAGAATTCACTAAGTAAACAGAGCGTGCACTCCGCTTGTAAGAAGGGCTATCTCGATTCAGGTTACATGACGCAATAACGCATGTCATTTTAAAACTCACTTTAATAACGCCCGCCGTCATTACAGCGCATGCGTCTTTAGCAAACATACCTTTCATATGAAAACTTTTACCATGCATATGCCTTTACCACGCATGCCTTCAGCCCTGCCAATTGTCACACATCTTGTGTGACACTAACGCATTTTAAGTTACATTATCGCATGTGAAATGATTGTCACGCAAATGAGCATACTTAAAAGCTGGGTGTATTACCAGTTTTTATGGTTTGTAGAGTCTGATATTTCGTTTGGTTACTGACACACAAAGCAGACGGGGCACAACAGCCTATGCGAGTTCTGAATGCTTTGATGGTTCAGCCTGATTCGATGGTGTTTTTCTTGTGTTACGTTGGTAGGCCGACTTACCAACCTCTCCCGCCACTAATTGGTCCTTATAGTACGCATGTGCGTGAAGCCATATGGCCTGCTCAAAACAGCGAAGTTTACTAGTGCTAGGCGGTCCATGCAGTGTTAGTGCTGCTAAACAAAGAAGTTCAGCAGCAGCCTCGCTTGTGTCAGGGACTGAAAGGCTCCAGTCGGCGAAGGCAGAATGTTTTAAATTTCAAAATCTTATTGCAACTAGCCCAGGCCACCAGGAATTGCTGAAACCAGAATTAAATTGAAGGACAAGTGTGTTCTCCTTGACACGTGCCCCTTTCCCCTGCCGGAGGGGGAGGGAGTGCTCTACAGTGGCTATTAAGGTAAGAGAATGTGCTAAGGGCCTCAAGGCTCGGAATACTGCGGGCCAGCCACGCCATTCCCTCTTCAAATTTGGTGAGTATTTCACATTTGATTTCTGATCACTTTTTAAGATAAAGAGCCAAAACTTGGCGCTATAATATAGTGCTCCCAGTGATCACTTGGAAATTTTGCCTAAAAAAAGAGAAACATTCAAAGATTAAATTGTTGATCCTGCGTTGATTTGTTTCAGCTTGTGATAAAATGGAATTCTAGTTTCAATCAATCAGGGAATTGTAAGCACACTACTCACCCATGAGGGTCTCAAGGACGATGAGGGGGGAGGGGGTCCGAAGATCTGTTTAGCCAAAGAGCCAGGTCTTGAGGGTCTTCCTGAAGGTGTTCAGGGAGGAGGCGCGTCTGATGTCTGTCAGTTGCTCGTTCCAGGTCTTGGCTGCAAAGTGAGAGAAGGATCTTGCGCCTGCTCTGGCTCTGTGGATGCGCGGGGTTTCGGCCAGTGCAAGGCTGGAAGATCAGAGGTTTCTTTTGGGTACGTGGAAGTTGATTCTGTTGTTGAGGTATTTGGGTCCGTTGTTGTGTAGGCATTTGTAGGCATGAGTGAGGATTTTGAAAGTGACTCTTTTCTCCACGGGGAGCCAGTGTAGACTTCGTAGGTGTTGACTTATGTGATCGTGTCGGGGGATACCGAGGCCGAGTCTGGCGGCGGTGTTCTTTATTGTCTGGAGTTTGCGGAGTAGACACTTGTTGATGCCGGTGTAGAGTGCGTTTCTATAGTCCAGTCTGCTGGTGATGAGTGCGTGGGCATGAGTGACTATCTTCCTTGACTCAGGGGGGATCCACTTGAAGGTCTTGCGGAGGATGCGGAGGGTGTTGAAGCAGCTGGAGGTGACGACGTTGACCTGGCGGTTCATGGTGAGTGATGACTCGAGTACGATGCCGAGGTTCTTGGCGTGGTCTGAGGGGGTAGGTGGGTTTCCGAGGGTGGTCGACCACCAAGTGCTGACCCATGCAGAATGGGTGGTACAGAGGACGAGGACTTCTGTCTTCTCTGCGTTGAGCTTCAGGCAGCTGTTGGTCATCCAGACTGCAATGTCTTGCATTCCTTGCGAGGGTGAGCAGGTAGTGGTGCAGCTCCTTGCCGTACTTCTTGGCCATGGACTCATTGGCCCCCAGCAGCAGCTCCACGTGCCGGGCCTTGGACACAGAACTGCGGCTGCGCCTCTGGGTTGCCGGGGATGGGGCTGCGGTGGTGGCGTTGCTCCACTGGCCAGGGGTCCTGCAGCTCTCCAGCGTGGGCGGCAGGGTCTGGAAGCTGATGCGACCCTTGCTGAAGACGTGCAGCAGTGGCCCGGAGCGGTCCCCGTAGATGATGTCGTCCGCCGCCCTGCCCAGGGGGCGCATGGTGTAGGGGGCATGCTTCATGGCGAAGAAGCCATCCAGACCCCCACACAGCCTGAAGACAGCCAGGGACTGCGGGCTGCCGTCCTTAGTGTCCCAGTAGAGGCAGCACCCCCTACGGTGACTTTGTCGCGGCTCGTACCTTGAGAAAACGTACCTCCTGGACGCTAAGCATTTCACCATCACGAGCCCTGCTGACTTTGTCGCGTCTCGTACCTTGAGAATCGTACCCCCTCTACGCAAAGCCTTTCACCATCACGAGCACTGCTGACTTCGTTGCGGCTCGTACATTGAGAATTGTACCTCCTGTACGCAAAGCATTTCACCATCACGAGCCCTGCAGACTTTGTCGCGGCTCATACCTTGAGAATCATACCTCCTGAACGCTAAGCATTTCACCATCACGAGCCCTGCTGACTCCGTCGCGGTTCGTACCTTGAGAATCGTACCTCCTATATGCAAAGCATTTCACCATCACAAACCCTGCTGACTTTGTCGCGGCTCGTACCTCGAGAATCGTACCCCTACTCATTGACTGTGAGTACCCAAGTCGCCCTAGCTACTCGAACCCACCCCGAACTGACTTATTGTGGAATTGTACTGTTATTGGGCCTTGTGATAAATCAATATATAAAGGATACTATATTTTCATAGAAAACCGGTGTGGTGTTCGGTTGTAGTGTGGCCAAATATTAGTGTACATGATCATAAATGCTTTACACTTGCCCTTGAGGTTCAGTCTGACTGCTGGGTGATATTACTAAGGGTATAGCCCCTATCCTAACTAGAAGAGGCAGGTCCCGGCTGGGACAGAGGGACTCACCCCTGTCTACCCGAGACCGCCCAATCTAACAAAGGCCATAGGGAGAGAAAGCGAAAGCACGCCATCCTGAGCTGAGCATGCGGGCTGGCAACCTTGCCTGTGACATGAGCAGGCATGGAGCGCGAGGCAAGAAGTGCCCGGGGCTCCCGTGAGCTGAGGGAGCCCCGCGTGTTACAACCAGCTTGAAGGAGCCCACCCCGCAGAGGGAAGTCCGGAGAGAGACATAAGGTAGCCGCCGAGCAGCGTAGAGCCCCCCGGTGAGTGGGGTTGAACGGGAGACATGCAGCAGATTGCATGACTTGCGAGGATGGAATGGGGACAGGAGATGGGCACATCGCATGACTGTAGGTGCGTGTTCACGCGCTCGGTCACATTTCCAGTCCTGCGCGTGCCGATCTCCTGTCTCCCATGAGAGGCAAGTCAGTGGCAATAGATCTCGCTGATGACAGCGCTTTCGCGCTGCATCGCCAGGCGAGATCTAAAATACGAAGCGAAGCACCCCCACCGAGTCGCTGCTTACAGATTTACCCCACAGGAGCACTCCAAAAGGCTTTCAAAGACCCGGTAAGCCTTTCATGTGGTTTACATTAGCTCCCAGCCTGTGCTCTCACTCTCCTCGTTTCGGGAGCTCCCCCGACTGGCATTAACCTCCCCTGTCATGCACCACAGCTACCATATCTAGCTCTAAGTCTGGCATATAAAAGTCCCTACTGGGAGTAGCATTAAGTAGTAGCACTCACCAAAGGTAGGGACAATGGAGGTAGCCAGCATGATAAAGTTTTGTTAGATTTATTTTGTTTAGTGCACTTAAAATTTCTCTTCAGGAAGGGGAGTCGCAAATGGGCGAATTGTATCGCCTTGGGATAGGAAGGGGGGATTCCCCAAGGGGGCGGGGGAAGGGGTGCACTGGGTGGGGGGAGCATAGGGAAAAAATAAAAAAAATATTTTTTCTCATCTTGCTAATTTTTACCCAGTTTCGTGAAACACCGGGTTTCATCAGTACATCATGTCTAAGCAGAAGATGGAGAGCGTTAAAACCAGGCATGAAGAGGAGAATCAAGTATGAGTAATCTTAATATAGTTGAGTTTATGTCTTGGAATGTTAATGGCTTGAGATCTAGGAAGAAGCTAGCCCGTGTGGTAGAGTATTTGAAAGATAGTGGAGCACATATAATATTGCTCCAGGAGACACATTTAGAACAGAAAGATTGCACAGATCAGTTCAGTAAGAAACATTGGGTGCAGGATGTGGTCTGCTCGTATCAGCGAGATAGCACCAGGGGAGTGGTCCTAGTCATTAGAAGCAATTCAGGAATAAGGCTACTTAATTATCAAAAAGACACCTCTATTAGGTGGTTGGTAGCTAATTTAGGGATTGAGGGTCGACCTTTATCATGTTTAACATACTATTCCCCAAATAATGATACTCCGGATGCTTTAATAAGGTTGGAACCTTGCCTCTTGGAGCCCACGGCCCCAATTGTATTGGGAGGAGATATCGATCTAGTCTTAAATAAAGATTTGGATAGAACATCAAAAGTAAAATATGTGGGTTTTTCTAAGACACTAGCTAGTCTTAAAAACATGATGTCTGAACTTAATTTGGTTGATGTCTGGCGTTGAAAGATGGGGGCAGTGAGGGGCTTTACATTTTATAGTAAAAAATATGGCCACCATTCTCGTATTGATTACTTTCTGGTGGACCAGAACCTATATGGTGAGGTTAAAGAGGTAGCCCATGGTCCCGGTGTTCTTTCAGATCACTCTCCAGTGACCTTATCTCTAAACTTTTACCAAAACATGGCCCAAAAGAGATGGACCTTAGACAGAACCATCTTGTTAGACGATGGAGTGGAATTAGACTTAGCGGACAAGACGTACAACTTTATTAACGTTAATAGGGGTTCCGCTAGATTACAAAGAATTTGGGATGCCTATAAAGCATATTTAAGAGCTATAATAAGTGCGTTAATGATAGGCAAAAGACAGGTGGTAAGGCAGGAAGATGAGAAGGGGATTGCAGAAACGAAGGCTAAGGAAAGTGAACTCCAGTTGGCCTCGTTGGCAGGATCTGTGGAGGTACCAGGGCTTCGAAGGGGGTTGGAGGATTTACCGGCAAGATATCAAGCTTTGTTAGATAGAAGGATATCAGACAGATGGAAAGTCAGTAAGCTTCAGAACTTCTCTTAAGGCAAAAGGTGTAGTTCCTGTTGGCATGGAAGGCCAAGACTGATAGATCAAAGAGCTTGATATTAAATCTGATGAACGGAGAGACTGGGGCACTTTTAAGTACTAATGCAGAAATTAGTGGGGTGTGAGGAGATATATGAGCAGCCTATATAAAGAGGATATTCAACTAAGGAGGGAAGATATTGAGAAGTAGTTAAGGGGGATGGAGCATCCGCAATTAACAAGGGAACAGAAGAACTTTTTAGAGGCAGCGATTACAGAAGAGGAGATCAGGGTACAATGCAGGAAAATGTCAGCCGGGAAAACAGCTGTTCCAGATGACCTCCCAGTAGAGATGTATACTCAAATTCTAGATAAGGTAACCTCCTTTTTGAAGGAAGTATTCAATGCAATATATATAGATGGTGAGGAAGCACCCCTATCTTGGTCAGAGGCAACAGTAGCTTTAATTTTAAAACCAAATAAAGATCCGGTAAGAGCTGATTTGTACAGACCAATATCACTCTTGAATACGGATCATAAGATCTTTTCAGGGGTGGTTGCTTCAAGAGTAGCCCAGGTTATCGAGGGGCTTATACATACTGATCAAAGAGGTTTCATCTCTGGGAGGCAGCTCAATGAGTTCACATATTTGATGATGGGGATTATTGATATGGCGGAGGCCAAGAAGTTACCTTTGACAGCAGTGGCAGTAGATGCTGCAAAGGCCTTTGATCAAGTGCATTGGGTATTTCTCTGGGAAAACCTTTAAAATTTGGGATTTTCTCAAAATATGGTGAGGGCTGTACAACATCTTTAAAGCCTCCCGAAAGCTAGGGTGTTGGTAAATGGAGAACTTTCGCATTGGTTCTCTGTAACTAGAGATACGAGACAGGGATGTCCCCTGTCTCCGCTTCTCTTTAACCTTTATATCTAGCCCTTTGCGCATCAAATTAGAGTAGACACTACCATTATCATTTTTAAGTCCCCTGAGTTAGAGGTGAAATTTATATGCGGATGATTTGATTCTGTATACTTCTAATCCGGGCCGCAATCCCTAATTTGATGCCAAAAGTTTTGGAAGGATATCAGGAAATAAGGTGAATGTTGACAAAACTGAAGTAATGGGTTGGAATCAAGACAATAGCAATAGGAGGGATAAATCCCGAATGAGATACCTGGGCATAATAATTACACAGAAACTTGAAGAAATCCATGTAGTTAATTGGAAAAAGGTGAGTCGGGAGGTTGGTAGTCTGCTAGTAAGATGGGCAAATCTACCATTGGACATATATGGTAGGGTAAACCTTATCAAGATGATTTTACTCTCTAAGATCACTTTTCTTTTTAATTCTGTGCCTCTTATGTTCCGGGGGGAAGATATAGCTAAACTTAAGGGGAAAGTGGCAGCTTTATTTATTTATTTTATTTTAAAAATGTATAAAGCGCAACGTATACCCGTGGGTGTCTTGGCGCTATGACTTAGCTAGCAGTCTCAGATTAAGCATGTATCTTAATTTAAGAAGAGTTGGCCTGAACAGATTATTGGTCAAATAACCAAGTTTTTATCAATTTTCTGAATTGGAGAAGGGAGGGTGCCAGTTTTATTTCGTTTGGAAGCGTGTTCCAAAGTCTGGCTGCAGAGTTGGTGAAACATCTGTCGCCCCATTTGACCGTACTGGTGCGTGGCACTACCAGTAGATGTCTCTGTTCCGATCGTAGGGATCTTTTCGGTTGGTAGTGGAGGAGTTTCTGTTTGAGAAATGCTGGTCCAAGACCTTTCAGAGCTTTAAATGTGAGGCACAAGGTATTGAATTTAATACGATTTTTCACCGTTAACCAGTGATAGTTCCTTATCGCATGTTTGGTGGATTGAAACTTGGGAATGCCAGCTAGTAGCCTTGCTGCAGCGTTTTGAATTAGCTGCAGTTTGGTCACCACCCGTGTCTGAGCATTTACGAACAGTCCGTTACAATAATCAAGTGATGAGAGCACTAAGGAACTCACCACTGTTTTTCTGGTACTCTCAGGAAGGTAGGGCAGTATTTTCCTGATGATCTTAAGTTTATAAAAAGCGGACGACGCAACCTGATTGGCATGGCTGGAAAAATTGAGATTGTCGTCGAACAAGATTCCTAAATTCCTAACCTTTTGCACGGGTTCTGGAGGGGCTCCGAGTGGTATCGGCCACCAGGAGGTAGACCACTGTGGTGAAAGTTTTCCAAAAATCATTACCTCAGTCTTGTCTGAGTTGAGGCGTAAACAGTTCTCAGACATCCATTCCTTGATGGCCATCATGCCTTCTTGGAATCTGACTGCTACCTCCTCACCGTCTTTCTTGATAGCGATCACCAATTGGGTGTCGTCGGCGTATGAGGTAAGGCTCATCCGGTAGTTCTTAATTACCCTCGCTAAGTCCGACACATAGATGTTAAAGAGTGTCGGACTTAGGGATGAGCCTTGCGGAACGCCACATGGGAGGGCGAGCTCAGTAGATTGAAATTTATTTGCTTATCAAAGGGACCCAGAATAGCATGGAAGAAACTGAGAAGAAAGTTGGAGGTGGGAGCATTGGCCTTACCTGATTTGCTTATATATTGCCAGGCCTTACATTTTAAGAACGTCTGCATGTTTTTAAATAAGCCAGATAGATCACCATTGGGGAAACTCTTTGAGGCAAAGCTTGCTGGAGTAAGTCAGGGTCAGCATCCCCTCCTGTTGAAATATGGGGATTCAAAATATTTCAAGAAAGTAAGGTTAAAGATCATGAAGACTGCTTTAAGAACATGGATGTATATTCGGAGGATGCTGGGAGTACCATATTATTAGTCATGGGCACCGATTTGGGATTCGCCAGGCACTCCTGAATGTTTGACCAATCAGCTGAGTCAACTTTTAAAAACGGCGGGTTTATGTCACTGGGCAGACCTGAAATCAGGATTAAGTTTAGTGGAGTGGGAGACTCTATATAACCTTACCAAGGATTAGTTAACGAGATTTAAGTATTACCAGTTAAGTTCCTGGTGGTTCACCCAAGGGTGGGTTTAAGAAGAGAAGGCAGAGCCATTTTTAGAACAGGCAATGAGTTCTGTTTTTTTTAAAGAAGAAGGTCTCTATCTGGTATTGGGCCTTGATAGAGGCAGATGATAAGAGCCTGTCAGACATCACTAACCTGTAAGAGGGGGAAGGTAATATTGAGCAAGTCTGGCATACTTCCTTTTCTGTACTACGTGCAATAGTGAAACCCGCCTCTCTCAAGAGAAACCGCCTGTTTACGACTCATAGGGTGTATTGATCTCCGGCTAAGCTTTCAAGGGTAACCAGGAATGCATATACCTGTCCAAAATGCATAGCCCCATCAGCAGATGATTTAAATATGCTTATGGAGTGTCCAAATATGCACCCTATTGGTTACTGATACGCAACTTTATAAAGGAAGTGATCGGTGACCAGATCCAGGTAAGCCCTCAACTGATACTTTTCGACCTGAATCCTGATGCATGCACACGAGCAAACTCTGTTATATCCAAGTTTGTCTTTTATGTGGTATTGTTGGCAAGACGGGAAATTTGCAGGCTCTGGAAATCTAAAAATGCCCCATTACTTGTGCACTGTCTTAGTGCTTTTAACTTCACAAGTCAGAACGATATTGCCTCTGACGGTAAAAGTTTTGGAGAAGGTCTGGGCACTCTATGTAAACTGGAGACAACGACTAAGTGGGTCCAATGATTACGCGAGAAATGCTGGAGGTACCGGCTCCCCTTTTGCCTTGGTTTTTCTTGCAGTTCTCTTTCCGTTTGCAAGCTCATTTACCCCTCCTTTCCTCTGAGGGAAGTGAGATATACCAGCAAGAAGGTTGGTGGAATGAGGACAAAAAAAAGACTGTGCTGACTGTACTTATATGGTTTAGTGGGCCATTATTGGTGGTTAATAGACAGAGATTCACGAGATGTGTAGTTTGTGTTATATATGAGTTGTTTTTTCATTGGCGGCTGTCATTTGAGTGATAAAGAAAGAGAAGCATATCAGAGCCTCTGGTCCTAAAGTAGAAGTTGTTTTCTGTTTACTTGAGCTTAGGTCCATCTTCTAAGTGACAGCAAGGAAGGATGTACTATGAAAACACAGAATGCATTATTTACCGTGTGGCTAAATGTATGGATTGGTATTTATATAAAGGATAAAGTACCCCCTGCTGTACATGATAAATCACTAGCTCTGCCAAGTGCCACCTAGAGTAAACATTTTGGCACATCATCGCATGTCCCCCTTATTTTCATGTCATGAATCTTAAGTGCATGTCCGGTACCAGCTTGCTCGAGCTGTGCCCTATTTCCCCAGGCAGTGACACACAGGAGTGCTGCCTGGAGCCATCCCCGGCATTAGCAGGGTGTGTAGCCAGTCCTTAAGTGAATCCGGGGGTTGCGCCACCCACCCTCTGTTAGTGCCACTGACAGGTTTTGGCGGCCGTGGGCTGCGTTATATGGAGATGATCATGGACAGTGACGGTTTTTCTGTCTTTGACGCAGGCCACCAGAGTGGAGTCACTGGCACCTCTCAGGTTGGTGCATGTGGACAAACTCTGTCCACTATAACACTGCAGGGTCCGGACTTGGCTCAGACTGTGGCAGCAAGATGATTTTAATTTCAGTGTCCTGCCCACTGACCTGAGTCCACAGGAATTACTGTGCCCACCAGAGTTTTCAGTGAAATTATAGGACAACCTGTCCTCCCTAACCTCTACACATGTGTTGCTGCCCTGCCCTGTGTGCGTTTGTAGGGTGGCACCAGGGGTAACTTTGTGTCTGGTCACGGTGAGAGCAGAGTCGCTGAGTGTCTTTAAAAGGCATACGGCACAACTCTCAAGTCAAGCCAGATTGCCACCACCCCATGATCTCCTTACCGGCGCAGACTTCCATTGAGGTGTTTGTGACCCAGGCCTTCCTCATCTGCTGAAATAACCACAGGGAGTCATTATTAGTGTGGTAGCTGGGTGAACTGAAACTACGTCCGGATCCCCGGGCTTTTTATTAACCATCTCCATGCTCCCATGGCTTACGCCAGCCTCTACCACTTGTGTGACGCACATAGGGGTCGTGGCTGCTTCCCCCCTGTGCCATCAGAGGTAGTGGGCTCGCCCAACCCTTTGGCAACCGGAACTTTCCTCCAGGGTAACAGTAATGTACTAGTACTTGGTCACATACAAGGAGAGGGAGATGTCCTGGAAGCGTCTTCATTGCTACGGGTTCTCCGGGTGTCCAACCGGTTTTGTGGGTTGGGTACTTCTTCCCACACTGGGTGATGCCGGATGGTGTCAGTCACCGATAAGCCGAAACACAGCTTGCTCTGGGTGATGCCGGAGGTGCAGTGAGGTGTGAGCCAGTACTCCCTCAAGAACTGGTACAATGCCTGTTCCAGGTTGCGATTCCCTGCCACTGCAATCTGGATTGTTTTGTTGAGGGTTCTCATTAGGCATTCTACCCCTCCATTGGCTTGCGGCCATCGAGGGGTGATCCAACGGTGCTTGATGTTGTGGGAGGCTAGGGAGTTCGCTAGCTCAGAGCTGTTGAACGGGGGTCCATTGTCAGTGCAAATCTCTTCAAACAGTCCATGAGTAGCAATGAGTTTTTCTAGTTTCGGGATCACTTCCATGGCAGAGGTTGTTGAAATCAATTCTACTTCTGGGTAGCGTGAGTAGTCATCCATCACGATTAGCACCTGCAGTCCTCCAGGGATGCTGCTGAAATCAGAGCTTACTCTCTTCCACTGGATATTGGGTGTTGTTTCAGTGTTGATGGGTGCTGGCCGGTCTGGTGGGCCAGTGGCAAGGCAGACAGGACAACTACCCACAACCGCTTCTACTTTCTGGTCCATGCCTGGAAACCAGACTTTATTTCAGAGTCGGCGCTTGGATTTGATGATTCCTTGGTAGGCACCTGCGCAAGGAGTGCAGCTTTTTTCGGCAGCCTTTGTTGGTCACTGACAGTTCATGGTGGACTTGGTACAGGGCTTGTAGGGTCACCTGCAGAGTGGTGTGGGACTTTTCAGTTCTCGACAATCTCCTGAGGTGGCAGCTCGAATAGCGATCTGTAAACAGTTGTCGCGCTGTGTGGCTGCAATGACATCCTTCAAAGAGATCAGAAGGGGCCTGGATCTTTCAACAATCATCCTTATGTAGTCTTCGGTGGCGACAGCTTCGGAGGCTTCGGGCGGTGTGACTGGCTGGACCTGCCTGGACAGGAAATTGGCAGGGTTTCGGGTACTGGGTCGGTATTCGATCGTGAATTGGAATTCCTGCAATTGCAAGACCCACTTCTCAATCCTTGGGGGAGATCGTGATGATGAGCTGTGGAATAGTGGGACCAAAGGCTTGTGGTTCATTGATGACGATGAATGGGTGTCCGTATGAGTAAATGTAGAAGTGCTGACAGCACATAGGATCACGATTGCTTTATATTTGTGAGTCCCGCTGCTCTGTTGGTGTGAGCATGTGGCTAGCATAGATCACTGGGGCCCATTCCCCACATTCCTGCTGCTGAGCTAGGACTGCACCCAGGCCTGTGGGGCTGGCATCTACCACGAGTTGCGACTCTCTCCGGGGGTCAAAGTATACCAGGTTGGTATCTGTGGATAGAGCAGCCTTGGTCCATTGAAAAGAGTCTTCTTGCTTCGGTCGCCACACCCATGGGCTGGTTGTCTTGGTCAGGTCTCTGGGCGGGCCGGTGAGATCTGCTAAGTTCTTGATAAACTGCCTGGAGTAGATCACCATGCCCAGGAAGCTGCGGACTCCGGATACTGATGCTGGGGCAGGAACTTCCTGAATGTCGGAGAAGCGGTACCCAAAGAAACTGATATTTGTCCGTAGAAAGTTACACTTCTCTCGTATAGCATGAGTACTTTCTCTATAAGACATGAGAAGACAGCCTGGAGGAGCGTGAGATGATCTTCTAGGGTGGGGGCATGGGCATGGGATGTCGTAGCTCACAATGCGTATCCCTTGCAGGCCATTGAGGACGTTTTTAACAATGTTCTGGTAAACTTCAGCCACGCTGGAGATGCCAAAGTTGAGCGCAGTGTGAACGAAAAGGTGGTAATGGGGCGGGACTCCGGTTCAACAGTATCTGGTGGTAGCTGGACCGAAGATCCATTTTGGAGAACCATTTCGAACCAGCTAACTACCCTATGATGTTGTCTACTGTCGGTGTGAGGTGGCGTTCCTGCTTGATGACTAGGTTCGGGATTCTCATGTCAACACAGATGTCACAGTGTCCGACTGCTTGGGTTTCTTTGCCACCATAATGGGGGAAACCCATGGTGTCGGTTCTTGTACCCGTTCGATGCCAGCTTCCTAAAGGAGTCGGTGTTCAGCTCGACTTTGGGCCGGAGATGAAAAGCGGCAATCCGTCTGTGCCTGAGGGCCACCGGGGCAACTGACTTGTTGATATGCAACCGGACGGCAGGTCCTTTCAGACACCTAATGCCATCGAACAATGGTGCAGAATCCTGTAGCAGGTGGTCAAAGTCATGGACGTGCACGTTGAATGCTAATTGTATGAGGTTAAGGTACTGAGAGGTGCGGCAGCTGAGTAGGAACCCTTACCCTTCTGTGAAACGTAGACTTCTGCGCGTTGATGGGTGGCATCGTGAGAGAGGTCTGCTTGAAATACGCCATGCAGTTGTAATGATGAGTGGTTGCCAAACACATAGACTTGCACACTGGTGCTGCGAAAAGCTGGCTGGTTAGGCATGCCATTGTAGAAATTTTCAGCCATGAGGTTGATGGTGGCTCCTGTGTCTATGAGTGCGGCAATTGGGTGGTCTTGTACTCTTTATTTTGCACATTGGCACTGCCTGCCGGGCGACTTTGAACGTGTCAAGTGTCCTTACTACGTGGACAGCGGCTGTTTCATCTTCATACATGTCGCTCCCCGATAACTCATCTTGGTGTTGTTCCATTGTGCGCACCAACTTCTGTGGGCCCCTGGATCTTCGTCTTTGTGAGGGGGGATATACCTTGGAGAAATTATTCTGTTAACTGCATGTACTGCACGTCTTGCTGCTCGCAGGACAGGTTCCGTTGTGGGGACGGGCCTCTGTCACCACCCGCACATGTGGTGCTGTGGGCCTTGTTTGCTGTGTCTTGGAGGTGGTTTGGTGGACTTTGGCTTATCTTCTCACTGCTCGGCCTGGATGACATTGACTGGCTCCTCTTTGATGGGGTTTGAGGCATGGGGGTCCATGTGGGTCGCTCAGGCCTTGGATAGTCCTTTGGACCACCCCTGGGAGTGTACCCTTGCTGGCTAGCTCTCTCAGCCGCACATAGATGACGTCTACCGGCTCATCCGGCAGCTGCCGGGCTTGATGGAGGAGAAACTGTTCGTAGTCTGGGTTGGCGTATGGTTTGAAGTGCGTTGTTTTGGCATCTCGCATGGAGGCGTGATTACACGGGGGACCTACTTCCCGCATTGTCCTTGAAAGCTTGTGGATGTCGGCTCCTCCCATGTGAAGAAGCATGGGTCGTCTGCATTCTGTTGCGATTACGGCAGCTTCAAAATAGGTCTTGAGTCATTCGACCCACGCCTTCCACCGTGCTGGCTGGGAGGGCAGTGGCCCAGTGATGGTGAAGTTCTCCAGTGGTGGGATCGACGCCATGAGGGCGAGAGTGGTTGGTATCCCCCTGGAGTGCAGTGATATTGAGGCGCTGATGGTGGCAGTGGCTGGCAGAGGCTGCAGCACTTCCCTGGGTGTGCAGCAGGGACAGCAGCAGCTGTAGAGGCCCTTAAGGGAGTTTTTGCTGTACCTCGTGTGATGAGGGCGGCTGTCCTTTCACCTATGTGGATTGTTTTATTTGTCTCCTTTAACTCAACTATCTTCTACTTTCAGGTGGGTGTGGGTGATGTGTGCAGGGTAGGCAGTTCACTAGAAGCCCTACCGGCTTGAGGCAGTGTCTTTTCTGCTTCCTACCTTGGGGCAAGGCACTCACATTTATGCCCAGGGTGCACTCGCAGAAGGAAGAGGCTGCACTTGGCTCTGGAGCGGTCAGGCGATGTGTTGTGATCCCCAGGGTTGGCGCGGTTCCAGCCGAGCGCATTGTGGCCAACACAAGAGATGTGCCGTCCCTGTGAAGTACCATAGCGAGTGGGAGCCGGCAGCTGGGGATGTCTGTGGCCGTGGAGACTCCCGACTGGCAGGTTTGTGGCTGTTGCTGCCCTGGGGGTGGGCTGGCTGAGGGCCGTGCACACTCCTGCAGCGGCAGGGGAGCAGAGTCGAGGTAGTGGAGTTGCAGCAGCGGTGGCAGCGGTGAGCGGGCCACATATATGATACAACAAGTAACATCATACCTACAACAGGTCAGGACTATTAGCTTTGTCAATGGTTGTTAGCTGTATAAGATAAATAAGCAGCAACCATGGCTTGTGTATAATATTGAAAAAGCTTCCACTTAAAGCCCTGGTGACACCACGACAATGTTGCTGCTCCTGAGTTTCAAAACGAGAAGGGAAATCCAGAGAGAAGATGACTCTCTTTAAAGGATTTCCCTTCCCCTACAACGCTCACCTGGCATGACGTGACATAACTTCTACGCTAGTGAGAAGTGAGCAGTGTGAGCAGCTCACATGGATGTGCCTACGGTCACTGCAGTCTGGAAAAAACCGGACCGCCGGTGCCAGGGCACAAAACAGAGCCCGATAGAGACCCGTTTCAAGGCTTCCTTAAAATAACTACCAGTGCTCAGCACTGGTGCGACCCGGCCCACTTAAAGCCCTGGTGGTAGCCAGGTAAACTGAAACTACGCCCGGATCCCCGGGCTTTTTATTATCCATCTCCACGCCCCGATGGCGTACACCAGCCTCTACCACTTATGTGACGCACATGGGGGTCGCGACTGCTTCCCCCTGTGCCTTCAGAGGTAGTGGGCTCGCCCAAACCTTTGTCAACACTACATCCATCGTGACGTCCACAGGAGCTGTCTGCAGCCAGTGTGACTCACGGACACTGCAGCGGACCCTGCAGTGTTATAGTGAGGCAGAGTTTGTCCACATGCACCGACCTGAGAGGCTCCAGCGACTCCATTCTGGGGTCGGGCGCGAAAGATAGAAAAGCTTTCAGTGCCCATGACCATCTGCATGCAATGTAACCCACTGCCGCCAAAAGATGTCGGAGGAACTAAAGGCGGGAGGGGTTTTGCCACCCCCAGATTCACTTAAAGGCTGGCTACATTCTCTGCTAATGCCGGGGACTGCTTCAAGCGGCACTCCTGTATGCCACTGCCTCAGGAAATAAAGACACAGCTCGAGTAAAGTGGCACCGGACATGCACTTAAGTTTAACTGTGTGGAAATATGGGGTACATGTGTTGGTGTGCAGAAATGTTACAAAAGCGTTAGGTTAACCCTTGATGCGTGGCACTTGGCAGAGCTGGTGACTTGCAATATCCCCATCATGTACAGCAGGGCATATTTTATCATTTATATAAATAACAATCCATAAATTTAACCGACCTGAGAGGCGCCAGCAGCTCCACTCTGGCAGCGGGCGCAGAAGATAGCAAAACAGTCAGTGCCCATGATCATCTGCATATGATGTAGTCCGCAGCTGCCAAAAGGTAAAAAGAACAGTTGATGGACAGAATGCAGAACAATGTCATACATTAACCCCAGTACAGAGACCTGGGCCTAAATCCATCGTTTTTTTGCTCACCGTGCCATTCCAGTTTGGACACAGCCATATGCAAATCAGTCTTGACCCTGCGCCCAATGGGAACAGTCCAGCCTGAACTGCCAGGCCAGGTCCTCCCTGAACTGGAAACAAGCATCCTAGGACCGGTTTCGGGCTTTCAGCCTACATTAGCCAGGATAGCTTGACTCCAGTGTCAGGGAGAGCACGGGACTCATGTCTGAGCATACCTGTCACACTCGAGGTGACAAATGCAAAAAAAACAATTGATGGACAGGATGCAGAACAATGTCATACATTCACCCCAGTACAGAGATCTGGGCCCTAATCCATTGTTTTCTTGCTCACCATGGCATTCCAGTTTGGACCCAGCCATATGCAAATCAGTTTTGACCTGCGCCCAATGAGAATAGTCCAGCCCGAACTGCCAAGCCAGGTCCTCCCTGGACCGGAATCAAGCATCCTAGGACCGGTTTCGGGCTTTCAGCCTTCATTAGCCAGGAAAGCTTGACTCCAGTGGCAGTGGCACTAACGGCGGGTGGGGTTGTTGTGCCACCCCAGATTCAATTAAAGGCTCGCTACACTCACTGCTACTAGCAGCATTGCACAAAAGGCCAGGTGACATGGTGCCCCCTTTGACACAACTGTGGCAAGCCTCAGGTCTTCACAAATCAATGCAGTCAGCCGAGCCCAACCCGCGGCACTCCAGCCCGAGGTGAACACAGGCTGCTAATGTACAAAGTTAATGATGTTTTACACAGCAGACCTGAGTGAATGACGCCAGTACGAGTCTTGCGGGAGAGTCTGCACAGCACTCGCTGGCCACGCTGCTGTTAATGCAGCTTCTCTCTGACACTTGCGTCCGGTCACTCATAGCTTCTCCCTCACAGTGCGCAGGTGATATCAAAGCACTAAAATGTGTGACTAATGTATTTTAGTGCGGTGATGCGGACTGACACACTAAAATGTGTGTCTCATGCTTGATGCGTGGTACTTGGCAGGGCTGCAAAACAACAAAGTGCTACACAAGAGTGCCAGTTTACAAGAGCTGGTAAGATAGTGTCATCGCAGACGCTGTGGTAATGTGTTAAGAGAGCAGGGGCAGTGCTAATTACCATGTGGTGCAGGAGAGTATTGATGAAATTCAACATAAAGTAACTGGCAAATCACAGGCCGATGTCCAATTTCTACGCACAGCAGAGGTCCGAGAAATGAGGTTAACCCACAGATATCATCCACTCACCTGTGAAAACAAATTCCCCTGAGTGTCTTTCAGTTCTGTTTCCATCTAGGTTGGATCACTGACCCCACCTTTATGAGCCTTCAGGAAGAGTTGCTCACCTGCATAGACCTAGGCCAGGCCGGTGCCTTGTTGCTTCTGCACCACCAGCGGTGGGCCCAAAAGTGTATCTAAGTTAACTAAACCTCACTCCATTGCTATGGGAAGGGAGCAGCAAAACACTAGCACTTCTCACTCCGGCTAAGGGGCAGGCATCCTTGCACAGGATCTAATCTATTAGGAAAATAACCATGGACGCAGCGTACACTAGACGCACTGCTTCAATGATCCACTTGGATTTCTTTGGTCTCCCACTGACCTGCACCTCATAAAACGGATGCTTACAAAAGCCTTCTATGTAAAACTGAACCCCACTGAAGCAGTTATGTTTCTTGCACCTTTCCCCTTCCACCCTCCCACTCAACCTTCTGGACTTTCAAGATAGCTCAAGGATTCCAGCCCTATTTTCCTAAGCCATGTGGCTAGATATCGCCATTGGCGCTAATCTGAACATGCAAATCCAGGTTGCTGAAATCACTCGAAACAACCATGTTCCAGCTGAACTTTTAAAGTAAATCTACGCCACTGATCTACACAACCGAATACCACCAGGTCATCCGCTCCCTGATCCTCTCAACTCCTGCCTGGTCTACCTAAAGCAACCTTGATCTTCCATCCTAAGGGATGCAGCAGGGTCAGCCTTCAATGGCTCAACTCCTGCGTGGTCTACCTAAAGCAACCTTGATCTTCCATCCTAAGGGATGCAGCAGGGTCAGCCTTCAATGGCTCAACTCCTGCCTGGTCTACCTAAAGCAACCTTGATCATCCATCCCAAGGGATGCAGCAGGGTCAGCCTTCAATGGCTCAACTCCTGCCTGGTCTCCTTAAAGCAACCTTGATCATCCATCCCAAGGGATGCAGCAGGGTCAGCCTTCAATGGCTCAACTCCTGCCTGGTCTACCTAAAGCAACCTTGATCATCCATCCCAAGGGATGCAGCAGGGTCAGCCTTCAATGGCTCAACTCCTGCCTGGTCTACCTAAAGCAACCTTGATCATCCATCCCAAGGGATGCAGCAGGGTCAGCCTTCAATGGCTCAACTCCTGCCTGGTCTACCTAAAGCAACCTTGATCATCCATCCCAAGGGATGCAGCAGGGTCAGCCTTCAATGGCTCAACTCCTGCCTGGTCTCCTTAAAGCAACCTTGATCATCCATCCCAAGGGATGCAGCAGGGTCAGCCTTCAATGGCTCAACTCCTGCGTGGTCTACCTAAAGCAACCTTGATCTTCCATCCTAAGGGATGCAGCAGGGTCAGCCTTCAATGGCTCAACTCCTGCGTGGTCTACCTAAAGCAACTTTGATCTTCCATCCTAAGGGATGCAGCAGGGTCAGCCTTCAATGGCTCAACTCCTGCGTGGTCTACCTAAAGCAACCTTGATCATCCATCCCAAGGGATGCAGCAGGGTCAGCCTTCAATGGCTCAACTCCTGCCTGGTTGTAGGAAGGGGGAGGCTCTAGTTGGCGCAGTGCAACACTAGCGACAAGCAGGGACTCTCTCTTCCTCGTCAGGGCTGAGGGTTACCTTCCAGACAACCTCTGCTTACCCTCTAGGTAGTGTGGCTTAAGCAGTCGTAGGCTAATCTTTGGGGCACATAGGGTTAAACACTTGCAATAGTACACCTTTACAACCAACCCACCACACAACGAGACCAGACTGTATTCTGTAAAAATATATATCTTTATATAGATTTTAAGCAGGCTTGTGAATACAGTCAACGTACTTTATGATAACGGTTGCAAGTTTACTCAGTGCAGGTTACCACAGTTCTTATGCAGTTCTCTTGAGGCCCGTAGGCCGGTGTTAACCAAAGTTCTTGTGGAGCCGGCGGCTTCCAGGGGATCTGTCCCACGTCGCGTTGCCTTCCCGGGGTCGCTGATCGTTGCGGCTCTTCAGCCGAGCAGGTCACTGGTCATCCGGGGCAGCGGTGTTCTGTGGCGGCAGGGTCCTCTCCTCGTCGTCCGCTCCGACCCTGGAGGCGGCGGCTGTGCGGCGGTGGCAAGTGGCAGTACGGTCCCCAAGTGCAGGACGTACCCAGCCAAGTGCCGGTGCAGCTGTGGGCTCACAGCTGGGCTGTCGGGCAGGCTACCGACCTTGCGGATTCTCACAGGGCAACTGTCCGTCTTTGCAGGTGAGTGGCTGCTCGTTATGCAGTCACCTCAAGAGCTCGGACCGGACGGGTCCTCCTTCGCTTTGCTCTCGGGCTCCCGGTGCAGTTGCGGTCACGGTGTTCGGGCCAGCGGCAGCTGGTCCTTACTTTGCTCCCGCTGTTGCTGTGGGCCCCGGTCACGGTGGTCAGGTGGATGTCGTTGCCTTGGAGGAGATTCCTCCGTCGGTGCTGCGGCGATGGTCAGCACCCGCAGTCGCTTTCTTCCAAGGGGGTAGCGTCCACTGGTCCTGGGACGCTGGTCAGGGGGCAAGTTCAGTTGCAAGCCCTTGGAGATATCTTTAGCAGAGTTTGGCACAAGTAAAGCAAAAGTCTTTTCGTAGTCTTTTCTTCTTCCTCTCCTTCAGCAGCAAGGCACCCGACACAGGCAAGAGTCAGCACCCTTCCTTGTCTCTCACGGTCCTTCTCGTAGGGCAGAGTCCTTCTGTGGCCCAAACCGGATCTAATTTTCAAGGAGCAGGGCTCCTTCTTTTATAGGCCAATTCTTTTGTTCTCGCAGGCCAGGGGGGCCTTTGCATAGCCACTCTCAGTCTTTGAGTACCCCGGTGGGTGTACTCCGGCTTCTGCTTTCAGTGTGAGGGGCAGGCGCATCAGACGCCCCACAGGAGGTGGAGCCAGCATTGTCCGGACAGGGGTGGCCAGAGTACTTTGTTGATGGGGGCTTCGCCCTTCCTGGGCCAGGCGTCGGCAGAGTCATCCGCCGCTCCCCAGGAGGGTGGAGCCAGCATTGTGGTGGTCGAGCACAGCTACAGTTCGAGTCAAGAGGCACTCCTACCTCCCACTAAGGTGTAATCTGCGCATTCACCACCTGTCATCCCTCCAGCCCTGTCACTCACACATCCCAGACAGTCAGATACACATACCAGCAGAGGCGGGCTGAAATGGTTAAGCAAGCAAATGCTAACTTTCTAAAAGTAGCATTTGCAAACCCAGGATACTAAAATAAACTTGACTACAAGAAATATTTTATCATCCTGAGTTCAGGCATACTAAACATGACTCACTACCATGCTCCTTGAGCCTGCGGGGATTATAGGGTGTAATAATTCCAGCAGCTCAGTCTGGCCTAATGGAGCAGGTAGCCTTCAATAGTGAAATACGGTCTTGGTTGTAAGTCACTACTAGGACATGCCACGCACATCAGGGCTTGTCCTACCTTACACCTACAACGCACCCTGCCCGCAGGCCTACCATAGGGGTGACTAATATGTAGTCAAGGGAAGGGTCGGTGCTGGCAAGTGGGGACACTTGCCCAGCTAGCGTGACAGTACGAGACCGCACGCGGGTTCTGCGGTCGCAGTTCCCAGACACATCTTTACGGCTGCTTCGGTGGGTGGCGCAACCAGCGCTGCAGGCCCACCAGCAGTATTGGCATCTACAAGCCCCGGCACTCTCTTGTGCACTTTACTAGGGACTAACAGTAAATCCAAAGAACCAATCATGGATACCAATCGCATGTACAATTTACAGTAGGGAGCACTTGCACTGCGGCACGGATCAGCCGTGGCGCAGTGCCCTGAGTATCGGAAAACCAGCAAAACATCGGAGGCACACCAGCAAAAAGTGGAAGGGAGACTCACGCCAAGGTGCCAGGTCTAACATGTGTCCCCTCCAGCTGAAATGTGGGGGGAACTACCCTTCCCCAGGGAGTTCCACATCACTAAGGCGGAAAAATCTGGACAGACCGTCAGCGTTGGCGTGATCGGTGCCAGGGCGGTGTTCCACCGTAAAGTCCATACTCTGTAGAGAAATGGACCACCTCAACAGTTTCGGGTTCTCACCCCTCATTTGCATCAACCATCTGAGGGGTCTGTGGTCCGTCTGAACTCGGAAGTGAGACCCAAACAAGTAGGGTCTTAGCTTCTTCAGGGCCCAGACCACAGCAAATGCTTCACGCTCTATTGCACTCCACCTACTTTCCCGTGGAAGTAACCTCCGACTTATGAAGGCTACGGGTTGGTCAAAGCCCTCCTCAGTCATCTGTGAAAGAACAGCCCCTACACCATGCTCTGAAGCGTCTGTTTGCACTATGAATTCCTTGGAGAAATCAGGAGCCAGGAGCACGGGCGCCGTGCACATGGCAGTCTTCAGGGTGTCAAAAGCCTTCTGACAGGTGTCAGTCCAAATCACATTCCTGGGCTGCTTCTTCGAAGTCAGCTCTGTCAAGGGGGTCACGATCGTGCCATAGCCCTTGACAAACCTCCTGTAATACCCAGTGAGCCCCAGGAAGGCTCTCACCGCAGTCTGGGTCTTGGGGGGTTCCCAAGCCAGGATGGTTTCGATCTTGGGCTGCAAGGGTGCTACCTTGCCACTCCCAACTTGGTGTCCTAAGTACACCACTGAACCCTGCCCAATCTGGCACTTGCTTGCCTTGATTGTGAGGCCTGCTCTGCGCAGGGCCATCAACACTTCCCAGAGGTGTCGCAGGTGTTCGGGCCAGGTGCCGCTGAACACCGCGATGTCATCCAGGTAGGCGGCACTGAACTCGTCCAGTCCAGCCAACACCTGGTTGACCAATCTCTGAAAGGTGGCAGGGGCATTCTTCATTCCAAATGGCATAACCCGGATCTGGAAATGCCCATCTGGTGTAGAGAATGCCGACCTCTCCTTTGCCCCATCGGTCAAGGCGATCTGCCAGTACCCAGACGTTAAATCAAGCGTGCTGAGGAACCGGGCAGCCCCTAGCCGATCAATGAGCTCGTCAGCTCTGGGGATGGGGTGCGCGTCAGTCTTCGTGACTGAATTGAGTCCTCTGTAGTCCACACAGAACCGGAGTTCGGGTGTGGCTCCCGGCGCAGCAGCCTTCGGAACCAAGACCACGGGGCTGGACCAAGGACTGCTGGAAGACTCAACCACCCCGAGGGCAAGCATCTTGGAGACCTCCTCCTTGATGCAGGCCCGGACCCTGTCAGTCACCCTGTAAGCCTTGTGCTTCACAGGTAAGCTGTCTCCAGTGTCCACATCATGGACGCACCAATCTGTGACACTCGGAACCAGGGAAAACAGGTCTGGAAACTGCCCCAGCAACTGGCGGCAGTCCTCCTGTTGTTCGGCGGTCAGGGAGGGTGAGAGGTTAACTCCATCCACTGACCCATCCTTCTCACAGGCCACCAAGAGGTCAGGAAGAGGCTCCGACTCCTCCTCCATTCCGTCATCGGTTGCCAACAACATGCCCACTTCGGACCTTCGCAAGTGGGGCTTGAGGCGGTTGACATGTAGGACCCGCAACGGGTTCCTGGGCGTCTTCATGTCCACCAAGTATGTCACGGGGCTCTTGCGCTCCACAACCTCAAATGGTCCTGTCCACTTATCCTGAAGGGCACAGGGCTCCACTGGGGCCAAGACATACACCTCCTGTCCAGGCTGAAGCTCGACCAGAGTGGCATTCTGATCGTACCACCGCTTCATTTCCTCCTGGCTCGCTTCCAGATTTGCCTCGGCAAGTTGTCTGAAGCGTCTGGTTTGGTTTCTGAAGGCCAGCATGTAGCTATATACATTCTGGGGAGGTTTCCTGGGAGATTGCTCCCAGCCTTCCTTTACCAAACTCAGTGGTCCTCTCACGGGGTGGCCGTACAGTAGTTCAAAGGGGCTGAACCCTAGGGACTTCTGTGGTACCTCGCGATATGCAAAAAGCAGGCATGGCAAGAGGACGTCTCACTTACGCCTCATCGGACCTTCCAGGCCCATGATCATGCCTTTGAGGGTTCGGTTGAATCTTTCAACCAACCCGTTACCTTGGGGATGGTAGGGTGTGGTGAACTTGTACGTTACGCCACACTCCTGCCAAAGGGACTTCATATATTTCGATATGAAATTGGTCCCCTTGTCGCTCACCACCTCTAGAGGGAATCCTACTCGTGAGAAAATTCCCATCAGTGCACGCCCCACCACGGGAGCTGTCACTGTCCTCAGAGGGATGGCTTCAGGGTACCGGGTGGCATGGTCCACCAAGACCAGGATGAACCTGTTGCCCATGGCTGTCTTGGGGTCCAGAGGCCCAACGATGTCAATACCCACTCGCTGGAATGGCGTACCGACCACAGGGAAGGGTTGGAGGGGAGCCTTGTTCTTCCCTCCCGTCTTCCCACTTGCCTGGCAAGTCGGACAGGTTCTGCAATAAGCATCTGAACTCTTGTGCATTTGGGGCCAGTAAAAGTGGGTGACAAGCCTGTCATAGGTCTTGTCCATCCCCAAATGTCCTGCTAAAGGCACATCATGAGCCAGACCCAGTAGGAAGGCTCTGAACTTCTGGGGTACCACCAGCACACGGGCTGACCCAGGTTCAGCAGCCTTAGGCTCGGAATACAGGAGGTCGTTCTCCCAGTACACATAATGTGTTTTGGCCTGAACACCATTGGCCTGGTCTGCAGCCTGCTGCCGCATACCCACGAGAGAAGGGCATTCTTTCTGCTCCTTGCAGAATTCCTCCCTGGAGGGTCCTCCTTCTTGCTGCCAATGGGTCAGCTCAGGCAGGTCCCCCAGTTCGGCGATCTGTTCCCCTGTAGGCTCCAGGGCATCCCCCTCAAGGTCTGCTTCTTCCTGGACCGTGGGAACTTCAGGAGCCGGTTTCCCGCGCCCCCTGCGCCTTCTCCCTAAGGCCGGTTCCTGGGCCTCTCCTTCAGGCCCCAGGACCTCTCAATCACCCCTACTGGCTGCCATCGACCGGGTGGTCACGCACGCCCAGTCAGGCAGACCCACCATCCGCAGGTGAGTCGTCTTCTCCACCTTTTCCCAAGGGGAGTGCTCCAAGTCATTCCCTAGCAAACAGTCAACAGGCATGGTTTTTCTTACACAGACCTGCAGAGTACCAGAGACCCCCCCCCACTCGAAGGGAACTTGAGCCATCGGACACTGACTCTCTGAATTATCAGCGTTGATAACCCTACAGTAGGCATGGGGTACAACCTGCTCTTGAGACACCAGGTGCTGCCTCACTGCAGTCACACTGGCTCCTGTGTCTCTAAGAGCCTCAGCTTCCTTACCATTGATGATCACCACCTGCCCATATTTCTTAGTGTTAGAGGGCAGGTAGTTCGTAGGGATCATCTCACTGTCTCCTAGCGAGACCAGGGTCATGTGAACGGGATCTCCACCCCCCGGGACCATCATTTCTTCTCCCAGGTGAACGCTAGTCACTTGTCGGGGCGGAGCACCAGTGGGTGCGGGTTTTCCAAACAGGCGACACTTGGGGTCACTGGATATGTGCCCAGGCTCGCCACATTTGAAACAATTGAAGGGCCCCTTTGGAACAGGTTTACCTGTCGGGGCCCC
Source organism: Lissotriton vulgaris (assembly GCF_964263255.1). Lineage (NCBI taxonomy): Eukaryota > Metazoa > Chordata > Amphibia > Caudata > Salamandridae > Lissotriton > Lissotriton vulgaris. The sequence goes on from NW_028242767.1 coordinate 187,192, forward strand.
ATTCTGCTTCGGAGGTGGGGGAGGCTGAGAACCCTGCTGCGGGCTCCCTTGGGAACTACTTTGGGGGCCTTTTTGGAACCCTTTCTGTTTTCCCCCTTTGTCCCCCCCACTCTTCTGCTGGGGACCCTGCCCACTCTTGGCGGAGTCTCCCACGGGACCCTTGTGGACCCTGGTGCTGAGCCAGCGGTCCGCCTCCTCAGCAAGCTTCCTCGGGTTGGACAGCTTGCTATCGATCAGGTGTTGGCGTAACTCAGGAAAACAGTGATCAGACAAGTGCTCCCATGCAATTAAATCAAAGAGACCTTGAAAATCATTAACTTTGTTACCTTTCACCCAACCATCCAGTGCTCTGCAAAAGTAAGTCACATACTCCACATACGTATTCCCAGGCCGCTTAGTACACCCCCTAAACTTCTGTCTATACATTTCAGGGGTAAGCCCGTACCTGTTCATTAAAGCTTCTTTCATGTGGGCATAGGATCTCTGATTTTCAACGGGCAAATCTAGCAAGGTATCTCTCCCTTCGCTAAGGAACCTTCCCCACAACCCCGCTCCCCAATCCTTGTCAGGGACCCGGTGGGAGGACATGGCTACCTCGTATGCCCTAAACCACTGTCCTATGTCATCCCCCTTAAAGAACTCCTTAACTACGTCCTTCGGGATGTGCACTCTTGACTCTACCTGCACTGGCGATGCGCTGCCACCAGAGGGAGGACGATCCAAGTCTCTCTCCTTGAGACTTATCTCCCTCATTTTTATTTCCTAATCCATCTGGTGCTTTCGCTCTTCCAGCGCCATTCTTTTCGTTTCAAGCTCCAGCTGGATTTTCAATTCTGCCAGCTTTCTTTCGTGATTCCTCGTTTCCTTCCTGTCCGCCAGCTCCTCTGGCGACAGGCCTTTACCAAAGCTGTGCTCGCTGTCTTGCCTCTCGAGATCGACCAGATCCCCAAGTGCATTCTGCTCCTCCGTCGCATTCTGCTCGGCGAGGACATCTTGCTCCTCCGGGGTTTTCCGGGACTCTATCCAGGCTTTCAGGGCCTTGTAGAGTTCTGGCTTATTCTTGCAACCAGCGTGCGGAACCTTGAGTTTCTTACAGAAAAACTTCAGCTCGTTCTTTGAGTATTTATCCAGCTTCGCGGCGTCCCACTCGACCTCAAACACTTCCGAGGTCGTGGACTCCGCTCCATCCAGGCTCTTCGTGCCCGGCATGGCTTCTGCACTCGGAATCTTCTTTCGGCAAAATTCAAAAAGCAAAGTCTGTGGCTAAGTAACTGGACCGTAATCCTTGTGTAGTGGTCAGAAGCTCAGGTATCGATATCGCAAGTGTAAATTCGAAATCCTCACCGCTGCGTCCAATGTAGGAAGGGGGAGGCTCTAGTTGGCGCAGTGCAACACTAGCGACAAGCAGGGACTCTCTCTTCCTCGTCAGGGCTGAGGGTTACCTTCCAGACAACCTCTGCTTACCCTCTAGGTAGTGTGGCTTAAGCAGTCGTAGGCTAATCTTTGGGGCACATAGGGTTAAACACTTGCAATAGTACACCTTTACAACCAACCCACCACACAACGAGACCAGACTGTATTCTGTAAAAATATATATCTTTATATAGATTTTAAGCAGGCTTGTGAATACAGTCAACGTACTTTATGATAACGGTTGCAAGTTTACTCAGTGCAGGTTACCACAGTTCTTATGCAGTTCTCTTGAGGCCCGTAGGCCGGTGTTAACCAAAGTTCTTGTGGAGCCGGCGGCTTCCAGGGGATCTGTCCCACGTCGCGTTGCCTTCCCGGGGTCGCTGATCGTTGCGGCTCTTCAGCCGAGCAGGTCACTGGTCATCCGGGGCAGCGGTGTTCTGTGGCGGCAGGGTCCTCTCCTCGTCGTCCGCTCCGACCCTGGAGGCGGCGGCTGTGCGGCGGTGGCAAGTGGCAGTACGGTCCCCAAGTGCAGGACGTACCCAGCCAAGTGCCGGTGCAGCTGTGGGCTCACAGCTGGGCTGTCGGGCAGGCTACCGACCTTGCGGATTCTCACAGGGCAACTGTCCGTCTTTGCAGGTGAGTGGCTGCTCGTTATGCAGTCACCTCGAGAGCTCGGACCGGACGGGTCCTCCTTCGCTTTGCTCTCGGGCTCCCGGTGCAGTTGCGGTCACGGTGTTCGGGCCAGCGGCGGCTGGTCCTTACTTTGCTCCCGCTGTTGCTGTGGGCCCCGGTCACGGTGGTCAGGTGGATGTCGTTGCCTTGGAGGAGATTCCTCCGTCGGTGCTGCGGCGATGGTCAACACCCGCAGTCGCTTTCTTCCAAGGGGGTAGCGTCCACTGGTCCTGGGACGCTGGTCAGGGGGCAAGTTCAGTTGCAAGCCCTTGGAGATCTCTTTAGCAGAGTTTGGCACAAGTAAAGCAAAAGTCTTTTCGTAGTCTTTTCTTCTTCCTCTCCTTCAGCAGCAAGGCACCCGACACAGGCAAGAGTCAGCACCCTTCCTTGTCTCTCACGGTCCTTCTCGTAGGGCAGAGTCCTTCTGTGGCCCAAACCGGATCTAATTTTCAAGGAGCAGGGCTCCTTCTTTTATAGGCCAATTCTTTTGTTCTCGCAGGCCAGGGGGGCCTTTGCATAGCCACTCTCAGTCTTTGAGTACCCCGGTGGGTGTACTCCGGCTTCTGCTTTCAGTGTGAGGGGCAGGCGCATCAGACGCCCCACAGGAGGTGGAGCCAGCATTGTCCGGACAGGGGTGGCCAGAGTACCTTGTTGATGGGGGCTTCGCCCTTCCTGGGCCAGGCGTCGGCAGAGTCATCCGCCGCTCCCCAGGAGGGTGGAGCCAGCATTGGGGTGGTCGAGCACAGCTACAGTTCGAGTCAAGAGGCACTCCTTCCTCCCACTAAGGTGTAATCTGCGCATTCACCACCTGTCATCCCTCCAGCCCTGTCACTCACACATCCCAGACAGTCAGATACACATACCAGCAGAGGCGGGCTGAAATGGTTAAGCAAACAAATGCTAACTTTCTAAAAGTAGCATTTGCAAACCCAGGATACTAAAATAAACTTGACTACAAGAAATATTTTATCATCCTGAGTTCAGGCATACTAAACATGACTCACTACCATGCTCCTTGAGCCTGCGGGGATTATAGGGTGTAATAATTCCAGCAGCTCAGTCTGGCCTAATGGAGCAGGTAGCCTTCAATAGTGAAATACGGTCTTGGTTGTAAGTCACTACTAGGACATGCCACGCACATCAGGGCTTGTCCTACCTTACACCTACAACGCACCCTGCCCGCAGGCCTACCATAGGGGTGACTAATATGTAGTCAAGGGAAGGGTCGGTGCTGGCAAGTGGGGACACTTGCCCAGCTAGCGTGACAGTACGAGACCGCACGCGGGTTCTGCGGTCGCAGTTCCCAGACACATCTTTACGGCTGCTTTGGTGGGTGGCGCAACCAGCGCTGCAGGCCCACCAGCAGTATTGGCATCTACAAGCCCCGGCACTCTCTTGTGCACTTTACTAGGGACTAACAGTAAATCCAAAGAACCAATCATGGATACCAATCGCATGTACAATTTACAGTAGGGAGCACTTGCACTGCGGCACGGATCAGCCGTGGCGCAGTGCCCTGAGTATCGGAAAACCAGCAAAACATTGGAGGCACACCAGCAAAAAGTGGAAGGGAGACTCACGCCAAGGTGCCAGGTCTAACACTGGTCTACCTAAAGCAACCTTGATCTTCCATCCTAAGGGATGCAGCAGGGTCAGCCTTCAATGGCTCAACTCCTGCCTGGTCTCCTTAAAGCAACCTTGATCTTCCATCCTAAGGGATGCAGCAGGGTCAGCCTTCAATGGCTCAACCCCTGCCTGGTCTACCTAAAGCAACCTTGATCTTCCATCCTAAGGGATGCAGCAGGGTCAGCCTTCAATGGCTCAACTCCTGCCTGGTCTACCTAAAGCAACCTTGATCATCCATCCCAAGGGATGCAGCAGGGTCAGCCTTCAATGGCTCAACCCCTGCCTGGTCTACCTAAAGCAACCTTGATCTTCCATCCTAAGGGATGCAGCAGGGTCAGCCTTCAATGGCTCAACCCCTGCCTGGTCTACCTAAAGCAACCTTGATCATCCATCCCAAGGGATGCAGCAGGGTCAGCCTTCAATGGCTCAACTCCTGCCTGGTCTACCTAAAGCAACCTTGATCATCCATCCCAAGGGATGCAGCAGGGTCAGCCTTCAATGGCTCAACTCCTGCCTGGTCTCCTTAAAGCAACCTTGATCTTCCATCCTAAGGGATGCAGCAGGGTCAGCCTTCAATGGCTCAACTCCTGCTTGGTCTACCTAAAGCAACCTTGATCATCCATCCCAAGGGATGCAGCAGGGTCAGCCTTCAATGGCTCAACTCCTGCCTGGTCTCCTTAAAGCAACCTTGATCATCCATCCCAAGGGATGCAGCAGGGTCAGCCTTCAATGGCTCAACTCCTGCCTGGTCTCCTAAAGCAACCTTGATCTTCCATCCTAAGGGATGCAGCAGGGTCAGCCTTCAATGGCTCAACTCCTGCCTGGTCTACCTAAAGCAACCTTGATCATCCATCCCAAGGGATGCAGCAGGGTCAGCCTTCAATGGCTCAACTCCTGCCTGGTCTCCTTAAAGCAACCTTGATCTTCCATCCTAAGGGATGCAGCAGGGTCAGCCTTCAATGGCTCAACTCCTGCCTGGTCTCCTTAAAGCAACCTTGATCTTCCATCCTAAGGGATGCAGCAGGGTCAGCCTTCAATGGCTCAACTCCTGCCTGGTCTCCTTAAAGCAACCTTGATCTTCCATCCTAAGGGATGCAGCAGGGTCAGCCTTCAATGGCTCAACTCCTGCCTGGTCTCCTAAAGCAACCTTGAGCTTCCATCCTAAGGGATGCAGCAGGGTCAGCCTTCAATGGCTCAACTCCTGCGTGGTCTACCTAAAGCAACCTTGATCTTCCATCCTAAGGGATGCAGCAGGGTCAGCCTTCAATGGCTCAACTCCTGCGTGGTCTACCTAAAGCAACCTTGATCATCCATCCCAAGGGATGCAGCAGGGTCAGCCTTCAATGGCTCAACTCCTGCCTGGTCTACCTAAAGCAACCTTGATCTTCCATCCTAAGGGATGCAGCAGGGTCAGCCTTCAATGGCTCAACTCCTGCCTGGTCTCCTTAAAGCAACCTTGATCTTCCATCCTAAGGGATGCAGCAGGGTCAGCCTTCAATGGCTTAACCCCTGCCTGGTCTACCTAAAGCAACCTTGATCTTCCATCCTAAGGGATGCAGCAGGGTCAGCCTTCAATGGCTCAACTCCTGCCTGGTCTACCTAAAGCAACCTTGATCATCCATCCCAAGGGATGCAGCAGGGTCAGCCTTCAATGGCTCAACCCCTGCCTGGTCTACCTAAAGCAACCTTGATCTTCCATCCTAAGGGATGCAGAAGGGTCAGCCTTCAATGGCTCAACCCCTGCCTGGTCTACCTAAAGCAACCTTGATCATCCATCCCAAGGGATGCAGCAGGGTCAGCCTTCAATGGCTCAACTCCTGCCTGGTCTACCTAAAGCAACCTTGATCATCCATCCCAAGGGATGCAGCAGGGTCAGCTTTCAATGGCTCAACTCCTGCCTGGTCTCCTTAAAGCAACCTTGATCTTCCATCCTAAGGGATGCAGCAGGGTCAGCCTTCAATGGCTCAACTCCTGCCTGGTCTACCTAAAGCAACCTTGATCATCCATCCCAAGGGATGCAGCAGGGTCAGCCTTCAATGGCTCAACTCCTGCCTGGTCTCCTTAAAGCAACCTTGATCTTCCATCCTAAGGGATGCAACAGGGTCAGCCTTCAATGGCTTAACCCCTGCCTGGTCTACCTAAAGCAACCTTGATCTTCCATCCTAAGGGATGCAGCAGGGTCAGCCTTCAATGGCTCAACTCCTGCCTGGTCTACCTAAAGCAACCTTGATCATCCATCCCAAGGGATGCAGCAGGGTCAGCCTTCAATGGCTCAACCCCTGCCTGGTCTACCTAAAGCAACCTTGATCTTCCATCCTAAGGGATGCAGCAGGGTCAGCCTTCAATGGCTCAACCCCTGCCTGGTCTACCTAAAGCAACCTTGATCATCCATCCCAAGGGATGCAGCAGGGTCAGCCTTCAATGGCTCAACTCCTGCCTGGTCTCCTTAAAGCAACCTTGATCTTCCATCCTAAGGGATGCAGCAGGGTCAGCCTTCAATGGCTCAACTCCTGCCTGGTCTACCTAAAGCAACCTTGATCATCCATCCCAAGGGATGCAGCAGGGTCAGCCTTCAATGGCTCAACTCCTGCCTGGTCTCCTTAAAGCAACCTTGATCATCCATCCCAAGGGATGCAGCAGGGTCAGCCTTCAATGGCTCAACTCCTGCCTGGTCTCCTAAAGCAACCTTGATCTTCCATCCTAAGGGATGCAGCAGGGTCAGCCTTCAATGGCTCAACTCCTGCCTGGTCTACCTAAAGCAACCTTGATCATCCATCCCAAGGGATGCAGCAGGGTCAGCCTTCAATGGCTCAACTCCTGCCTGGTCTCCTTAAAGCAACCTTGATCTTCCATCCTAAGGGATGCAGCAGGGTCAGCCTTCAATGGCTCAACCCCTGCCTGGTCTACAAAAGCAACCTTGATCTTCCATCCTAAGGGATGCAGCAGGGTCAGCCTTCAATGGCTCAACTCCTGTCTGGTCTCCTTAAAGCAACCTTGATCTTCCATCCTAAGGGATGCAGCAGGGTCAGCCTTCAATGGCTCAACTCCTGCCTGGTCTCCTTAAAGCAACCTTGATCTTCCATCCTAAGGGATGCAGCAGGGTCAGCCTTCAATGGCTCAACTCCTGCCTGGTCTCCTAAAGCAACCTTGATCTTCCATCCTAAGGGATGCAGCAGGGTCAGCCTTCAATGGCTTAACCCCTGCCTGGTCTACCTAAAGCAACCTTGATCTTCCATCCTAAGGGATGCAGCAGGGTCAGCCTTCAATGGCTCAACTCCTGCCTGGTCTACCTAAAGCAACCTTGATCATCCATCCCAAGGGATGCAGCAGGGTCAGCCTTCAATGGCTCAACCCCTGCCTGGTCTACCTAAAGCAACCTTGATCTTCCATCCTAAGGGATGCAGCAGGGTCAGCCTTCAATGGCTCAACCCCTGCCTGGTCTACCTAAAGCAACCTTGATCATCCATCCCAAGGGATGCAGCAGGGTCAGCCTTCAATGGCTCAACTCCTGCCTGGTCTACCTAAAGCAACCTTGATCATCCATCCCAAGGGATGCAGCAGGGTCAGCCTTCAATGGCTCAACTCCTGCCTGGTCTCCTTAAAGCAACCTTGATCTTCCATCCTAAGGGATGCAGCAGGGTCAGCCTTCAATGGCTCAACTCCTGCCTGGTCTACCTAAAGCAACCTTGATCATCCATCCCAAGGGATGCAGCAGGGTCAGCCTTCAATGGCTCAACTCCTGCCTGGTCTCCTTAAAGCAACCTTGATCATCCATCCCAAGGGATGCAGCAGGGTCAGCCTTCAATGGCTCAACTCCTGCCTGGTCTCCTAAAGCAACCTTGATCTTCCATCCTAAGGGATGCAGCAGGGTCAGCCTTCAATGGCTCAACTCCTGCCTGGTCTACCTAAAGCAACCTTGATCATCCATCCCAAGGGATGCAGCAGGGTCAGCCTTCAATGGCTCAACTCCTGCCTGGTCTCCTTAAAGCAACCTTGATCTTCCATCCTAAGGGATGCAGCAGGGTCAGCCTTCAATGGCTCAACCCCTGCCTGGTCTACCTAAAGCAACCTTGATCTTCCATCCTAAGGGATGCAGCAGGGTCAGTCTTCAATGGCTCAACTCCTGCCTGGTCTCCTTAAAGCAACCTTGATCTTCCATCCTAAGGGATGCAGCAGGGTCAGCCTTCAATGGCTCAACTCCTGCCTGGTCTCCTTAAAGCAACCTTGATCTTCCATCCTAAGGGATGCAGCAGGGTCAGCCTTCAATGGCTCAACTCCTGCCTGGTCTCCTAAAGCAACCTTGATCTTCCATCCTAAGGGATGCAGCAGGGTCAGCCTTCAATGGCTCAACTCCTGCCTGGTCTACCTAAAGCAACCTTGATCATCCATCCCAAGGGATGCAGCAGGGTCAGCCTTCAATGGCTCAACTCCTGCCTGGTCTCCTTAAAGCAACCTTGATCTTCCATCCTAAGGGATGCAGCAGGGTCAGCCTTCAATGGCTCAACCCCTGCCTGGTCTACCTAAAGCAACCTTGATCTTCCATCCTAAGGGATGCAGCAGGGTCAGCCTTCAATGGCTCAACTCCTGCCTGGTCTCCTTAAAGCAACCTTGATCTTCCATCCTAAGGGATGCAGCAGGGTCAGCCTTCAATGGCTCAACTCCTGCCTGGTCTCCTTAAAGCAACCTTGATCTTCCATCCTAAGGGATGCAGCAGGGTCAGCCTTCAATGGCTCAACTCCTGCCTGGTCTCCTAAAGCAACCTTGATCTTCCATCCTAAGGGATGCAGCAGGGTCAGCCTTCAATGGCTCAACTCCTGCGTGGTCTACCTAAAGCAACCTTGATCTTCCATCCTAAGGGATGCAGCAGGGTCAGCCTTCAATGGCTCAACTCCTGCGTGGTCTACCTAAAGCAACCTTGATCATCCATCCCAAGGGATGCAGCAGGGTCAGCCTTCAATGGCTCAACTCCTGCCTGGTCTACCTAAAGCAACCTTGATCTTCCATCCTAAGGGATGCAGCAGGGTCAGCCTTCAATGGCTCAACTCCTGCCTGGTCTCCTTAAAGCAACCTTGATCTTCCATCCTAAGGGATGCAGCAGGGTCAGCCTTCAATGGCTTAACCCCTGCCTGGTCTACCTAAAGCAACCTTGATCTTCCATCCTAAGGGATGCAGCAGGGTCAGCCTTCAATGGCTCAACTCCTGCCTGGTCTACCTAAAGCAACCTTGATCATCCATCCCAAGGGATGCAGCAGGGTCAGCCTTCAATGGCTCAACCCCTGCCTGGTCTACCTAAAGCAACCTTGATCTTCCATCCTAAGGGATGCAGCAGGGTCAGCCTTCAATGGCTCAACCCCTGCCTGGTCTACCTAAAGCAACCTTGATCATCCATCCCAAGGGATGCAGCAGGGTCAGCCTTCAATGGCTCAACTCCTGCCTGGTCTACCTAAAGCAACCTTGATCATCCATCCCAAGGGATGCAGCAGGGTCAGCCTTCAATGGCTCAACTCCTGCCTGGTCTCCTTAAAGCAACCTTGATCTTCCATCCTAAGGGATGCAGCAGGGTCAGCCTTCAATGGCTCAACTCCTGCCTGGTCTACCTAAAGCAACCTTGATCATCCATCCCAAGGGATGCAGCAGGGTCAGCCTTCAATGGCTCAACTCCTGCCTGGTCTCCTTAAAGCAACCTTGATCTTCCATCCTAAGGGATGCAGCAGGGTCAGCCTTCAATGGCTTAACCCCTGCCTGGTCTACCTAAAGCAACCTTGATCTTCCATCCTAAGGGATGCAGCAGGGTCAGCCTTCAATGGCTCAACTCCTGCCTGGTCTACCTAAAGCAACCTTGATCATCCATCCCAAGGGATGCAGCAGGGTCAGCCTTCAATGGCTCAACCCCTGCCTGGTCTACCTAAAGCAACCTTGATCTTCCATCCTAAGGGATGCAGCAGGGTCAGCCTTCAATGGCTCAACCCCTGCCTGGTCTACCTAAAGCAACCTTGATCATTCATCCCAAGGGATGCAGCAGGGTCAGCCTTCAATGGCTCAACTCCTGCCTGGTCTACCTAAAGCAACCTTGATCATCCATCCCAAGGGATGCAGCAGGGTCAGCCTTCAATGGCTCAACTCCTGCCTGGTCTCCTTAAAGCAACCTTGATCTTCCATCCTAAGGGATGCAGCAGGGTCAGCCTTCAATGGCTCAACTCCTGCCCGGTCTACCTAAAGCAACCTTGATCATCCATCCCAAGGGATGCAGCAGGGTCAGCCTTCAATGGCTCAACTCCTGCCTGGTCTCCTTAAAGCAACCTTGATCATCCATCCCAAGGGATGCAGCAGGGTCAGCCTTCAATGGCTCAACTCCTGCCTGGTCTCCTAAAGCAACCTTGATCTTCCATCCTAAGGGATGCAGCAGGGTCAGCCTTCAATGGCTCAACTCCTGCCTGGTCTACCTAAAGCAACCTTGATCATCCATCCCAAGGGATGCAGCAGGGTCAGCCTTCAATGGCTCAACTCCTGCCTGGTCTCCTTAAAGCAACCTTGATCTTCCATCCTAAGGGATGCAGCAGGGTCAGCCTTCAATGGCTCAACCCCTGCCTGGTCTACCTAAAGCAACCTTGATCTTCCATCCTAAGGGATGCAGCAGGGTCAGCCTTCAATGGCTCAACTCCTGCCTGGTCTCCTTAAAGCAACCTTGATCTTCCATCCTAAGGGATGCAGCAGGGTCAGCCTTCAATGGCTCAACTCCTGCCTGGTCTCCTTAAAGCAACCTTGATCTTCCATCCTAAGGGATGCAGCAGGGTCAGCCTTCAATGGCTCAACTCCTGCCTGGTCTCCTAAAGCAACCTTGATCTTCCATCCTAAGGGATGCAGCAGGGTCAGCCTTCAATGGCTTAACCCCTGCCTGGTCTACCTAAAGCAACCTTGATCTTCCATCCTAAGGGATGCAGCAGGGTCAGCCTTCAATGGCTCAACTCCTGCCTGGTCTACCTAAAGCAACCTTGATCATCCATCCCAAGGGATGCAGCAGGGTCAGCCTTCAATGGCTCAACCCCTGCCTGGTCTACCTAAAGCAACCTTGATCTTCCATCCTAAGGGATGCAGCAGGGTCAGCCTTCAATGGCTCAACCCCTGCCTGGTCTACCTAAAGCAACCTTGATCATCCATCCCAAGGGATGCAGCAGGGTCAGCCTTCAATGGCTCAACTCCTGCCTGGTCTCCTTAAAGCAACCTTGATCTTCCATCCTAAGGGATGCAGCAGGGTCAGCCTTCAATGGCTCAACTCCTGCCTGGTCTACCTAAAGCAACCTTGATCATCCATCCCAAGGGATGCAGCAGGGTCAGCCTTCAATGGCTCAACTCCTGCCTGGTCTCCTTAAAGCAACCTTGATCATCCATCCCAAGGGATGCAGCAGGGTCAGCCTTCAATGGCTCAACTCCTGCCTGGTCTCCTAAAGCAACCTTGATCTTCCATCCTAAGGGATGCAGCAGGGTCAGCCTTCAATGGCTCAACTCCTGCCTGGTCTACCTAAAGCAACCTTGATCATCCATCCCAAGGGATGCAGCAGGGTCAGCCTTCAATGGCTCAACTCCTGCCTGGTCTCCTTAAAGCAACCTTGATCTTCCATCCTAAGGGATGCAGCAGGGTCAGCCTTCAATGGCTCAACCCCTGCCTGGTCTACCTAAAGCAACCTTGATCTTCCATCCTAAGGGATGCAGCAGGGTCAGCCTTCAATGGCTCAACTCCTGCCTGGTCTCCTTAAAGCAACCTTGATCTTCCATCCTAAGGGATGCAGCAGGGTCAGCCTTCAATGGCTCAACTCCTGCCTGGTCTCCTTAAAGCAACCTTGATCTTCCATCCTAAGGGATGCAGCAGGGTCAGCCTTCAATGGCTCAACTCCTGCCTGGTCTCCTAAAGCAACCTTGATCTTCCATCCTAAGGGATGCAGCAGGGTCAGCCTTCAATGGCTCAATTCCTGCCTGGTCTACCTAAAGCAACCTTGATCATCCATCCCAAGGGATGCAGCAGGGTCAGCCTTCAATGGCTCAACTCCTGCGTGGTCTACCTAAAGCAACCTTGATCTTCCATCCTAAGGGATGCAGCAGGGTCAGCCTTCAATGGCTCAACTCCTGCGTGGTCTACCTAAAGCAACCTTGATCTTCCATCCTAAGGGATGCAGAAGGGTCAGCCTTCAATGGCTCAACTCCTGCCTGGTCTACCTAAAGCAACCTTGATCATCCATCCTAAGGAATGCAGCAGGGTCAGCCTTCAATGGCTCAACTCCTGCCTGGTCTACCTAAAGCAACCTTGATCATCCATCCCAAGGGATCCCCCACTCTTTGTCTTCCTCTATAACCCGCAGGATCAGCCTTCATTGGCTTCTTTGAATCTAGACCTGGGGTCCATCCGCATGAACCGTCACACCACCACAAACAATACCGCGGACTGTGGCTCTCACTCTGCAAGAAGTAAATCCAGTTCAATACCCTCTAAACTGAAACAGCAGGTCAACCGCTTTTCTGCTTTGTCGAAAAGCTATCGAACTCTACTGCAAAATATAAGACTATTCACACCTGAATGGGACGTGTTCATAGAAGTTCTCCTGAACCAGCAACGATAACTCTCTTATATCGTCTTGTAGGCGATCAAATATGTCTGTTCTTGTTAATGTTTTCTTGGTTTATCTGCAAACTGTATTTTTTTTTTTGTATAGAGCTGTGGCATCCCAGAGAGTGCTTCCAAGCACTTTCAAGGGCAGGAATACATTAGCCAGGCAGAGGGATAGTCGTGAGCAAGGTGGAATCAGCTTTGAATATCAGAAGAAAGCTGACAAAAAGGCTTTCAGATGAGGTGAGGCTTGAAGGGTTTCCTGAATTTGGTCTGTTATCATCCGTGCCTGCAGGTGAAGGAAGTGGCTTCCAGAGGGAGGAGCCTTGAGCATGGAATGACCTGCCCCTGCAGCCTTTGTACCTTGCAAGGGGTTTGCCAAGGTGGTTTTGGGTGGCCAACATTCAGCAGACAACCAATCAGAAGGATTACAAGAATTTGTTGAATTAGGAATAATCTAGGTCATGCGGGACCTTGAGCATAGAGTCTTGAACTCAGTTCACTGTGTGACCCAAAGCCAGTGAAGCATCATCGGAGCAGGAGCAATTGGATCCATGTGATTTAGATTGAGGGTGATGCAAAAAGAACAATTGATGGACACAATGCTTCACAATGTCATACATTCACTCGAGTACAGAGATCTGGGCCTAAATCCATTGTGTGTTTTGCTCCCCGTTCTATTCCAGTGTAGACACAGCTGTATGCAAATCAGTCTTGAACCTGTGCCCAATGGGAACAGTCCAGTCTGAACTGCCAGGCCAGGTGCTCCCTGGACCGGAAACAAGCACCCTGAATTCAGACTTAAGGTGAGGCAAGTGGTGTGGTCCTGGACTCTCTACTTTGAAAAAATATATGTATATTGATTTTAAAAACAAGATAAGATTGCAGTTCAGTAACTTGTCCCATCTCACCTCCCTCCTAAATAAGGAGAGAGATGAGCACTTAGGTAGCACAATTTGTACTATCACACCAATTACAGCAAATCAGCATCAAAGTCGCACCAAAAAAGTATTAATCATCTGTTCCTACCTCCTCTTGACCCAGTTCAGGGTCTCCCATTTCCTGTTGCAGCTGGACCTCTACTAAGTCCCATTTGATGCCATTCTGGACTCTCTACGTTAGGCTACCAGTTTACCTGGAAGCCATACAGGAGTTCCATTGCAGTGGTCAACTCCCGGGACCAATGGGTTAAAGTTCAGAGCGATCTTTTAGGAAGAAGGAGAAGGGGCAGATTTGATAAAAGCCTTTGCTAAACTAACTACGTCATGATATTGACCAAAGAATCCTATGGTAAAGGCTTATCAAGGTTTGTTTGGGTTTTGGGTTGGCCGGGGAGGTCTACCATTCCGACTTCAGGCTGCAAAATGGACAAGGATTGGCTCCACAACTCCTTTAATTAGCACAGTCAAACAAATGTAGATGAAGAAAACACAAGGAGATGATGGACAGAGCGCTGAAACTTTCCAGACACTCACCCCCAGTCACAGATCTGGATTGAGACCATCATCGTTCTTTAGCTCACTCTGCCACCTCAGTTCAGACCCAGCTATATGCGAATCAGTCTTGAGCCTGTGCCTCATGGGAACAGTCCCACCCGAACTGCCAAGACAGGTCTTTCCTGAACCGGAAACAAGCATCCTGGGACCCTTTTCGTGGTAACAGCCTTCATCAGCCAGGCTAGCTGGAATCCAGTGGCAAAGTGAGCAATGGACCCACGCCTGGGCATACCCTGCCAACTTAGGGCAAACAAAGCAAACACTAGGAGATGATGGACGGAGCGCTGAAACTTTTCAGACACTCACCCTCAGTCACAGATCTGGGTTGAATCTATCATTGTTCTTTAGCTCACTTCGACACCTCAGTTCAGACCCGGCTGTATGCAAATCAGTCTTGATCCTGTGCCTCATGGGAATAGACTAGCCCGAACTGCCGAGCCAGGTCTTCCCTGAACCAGAAACAAGCATCCTGGGGTCGGTTTCGTGGTAACATCCTGAAATGAAGTATAATGGTAGTCATGAGGTAGATCCAAGTAGAGATTTATTAAGTAGTTACAGGATCATTGATGTTGGTTACAGGATCAATTCAAGATGGTACAAAGTTAATCCAAGCTAGTACATGGCCCCACCAGGAGCTGATCTTCATAGCTCAGCCCACTCATTCCAACTGTCACTCCTCCAGTCCACCAGGCATACCAACATTCCACACTGTCATCATGCACTCCAAGGTTCCATACACACAGACACATGCAAACTAGCTAAGCTGCTGTAAATGTAGTCACAACACATCCCTCATCAGCTAGGCTAGCTTGAATCTAGTGGTAAAGTGAGCAAGGGACCCACGTCTGGGCATACCCTGCCAACGTAGGGCAAATAAAGCAAAAACAAGGAGATAATGGACAAGGCAAACAAAGCAAACACAAGGAGATGATGGACGGAGTGCTGAAACTTTTCAGACACTCACCCTGAGCCACATATCTGGGTTGAAACCATCATTGTTCTTTATCTCACATCGACACCTCAGTTCAGACCCAGCTATATGCAAATCAGTCTTGATCCTGTGCCTCATGGGAACAGTCCAGCCCGAACTGCCGAGCCAGGTCTTCCCTGAACCAGAAACAAGCATCCTGGGGTCGGTTTCGAGGTAGCATCCCTCATCAGCCAGGCTAGCTTGAATTGAGTGGCAAAGTGAGCAAGGGACCCACGTCTGGGCATACCCTGCCAACTTAGGGCAAACAAAGCAAACACAAGGAGATGATGGACGGAGCGCTGAAACGTTTCAGACACTCACCCCCAGACAGATCTGTGTTGAATCCATCATCATTTTTTAGCTCACTTTGCCACCACAGTTCAGACCCAGCTATATGCAAATTAATCTTGACCCTGTGCCTCACAGGAACAGTCCAGTCCGAACTGCCACAAATGTAGATGCCAGGGGGGCTGAGAAAGAGCTAAACAATTGCCCATTCTCTACTGATGAGGTTACCCGGTGCTGAACATTAGTTATCTTGAGTAAATAAACCTTACGAAAGGCTTTTACTGGCCAGACCTTCGGCTTGGCCTCACCCAACCTATGTTGTCCTTTCCAAAGAGTTGGGCTTGTGAGGACTTTGTTGCTCAGTCTCAACAAGGAAAGGCTTATGTTATATATATTTTTTGCAAATATGTTTCCTCTCCAGCACCCTGTTCATGATCTCTTTAACCATATCGCTGCTGTGCATTTTCCCCTCCTGTGCTGGAAAGTGTGATTTTGGTTCTTACATGACGAGCTCAGCTCGTCATCAGCACAGCTCCACTGTGCCTCATGACGAGCTGAGCTCGTCATGAGCATGGAAGGGGTTAAATGCTCTGCTTATGGAACTGTGGCCTAGCTGTTATTGTTCTCGTTCCCTTCTGTGTGCAGGTCTTGATTTCACTTGCCAAGTACACAAGCCAGCTACCTTGATACTTTGCTTTGATAAGCAAATGTCTAACAGAAGGGAGCAATAAATGTGATTTTTAACTTTTTAAGTTTAATGTACTGAAATTATTTTGCTCACTTTTGCCTACTAAAAGTTTATTTGTGACCAACTTATGTTCTAATATATTTTATGTGTTTTATGTGTGATTTTTGTAATGTGCTGTTTTTATGGTTACCCTTATATTGCTGCACATTTCTCCTCTAGACTCCCCGTTCTACCGCGAGCAGAGTCTATTGGGCGAGCCACTTGTTGGTGATTTTTCAGACTTCCGGTTGGAGAAGGTGAGCGATCTAGCGCTCGTACCTTCCTCCCTTCATAACCCGATGCAGGGGATAACACGCAGCGGGTGCGCCGAAGGCGCGCCAAAGGCAAGCCCGTCTGCGCCCGTCTGCGCCCGTCTGCGCCCGTCCGCGCCCGACCGGGACCAGGGGCCATACCTCCTGCCCAATGCAGCTCAACCTACTCTTATTCTCCAGGAGAGCTTCTATCCCTGCGAGGTCATGAGCCCATTGCCAAGCATCTGTTAATTACTCTCGAGCGCAATGGATGATTGCAACACACATATAACTCCTTGCCCCGGACGGGTCTCGCCACCGCCACGCTCCACTCCAATTTTGACATACAACAGGCTATCCCTTCCTCTGATTGTCATGGCATTGGCCAGGACTATTTGTCTATTTGGTACTTGAATACCCGCTCGCTGGTCAAACACCAGGTGGAGATCTTTTATCTCTTAGAAACAGTTAAACCAGGTATGCTGTTGCTGTCCGAAACGTGGCTCACACCAGAGTCTACTCCTGACATTCTGATGGTTACTACATCCTCCAGGCAAACCGGCATCAGGGGAAAGCCGGGGGTGGGGTTGCTGCCATTATCTCCCACTCCTATAAAGTCAACTCTATTACTATGTCCCCCATTCCCTCGGTTGACTACGTACTCTTTAAATTTGAGTCGGACATTCTCCCCCTCACATTTGCCCTTTTTTATCGACCTCCCGGACAGTCGCCGGGTTTTCTTCAATCATTTGGTAGCATAATGGCCGAGCTGGTGATCAACCACGCCAAAATCCTCATAATAGGGGATTTTAATTATTGGCCCAATGCCCAGCATGAAAGTGCACCCTCTAGGGAGTTCATGGATCTGTTAACTGGTCTCAATTTTCTCCAGCATGTCAATGTTGCCACCCATGTCAAGGGTCACATATTGAATCAGCTCTGGTCTTCAAATCAGGATGTTTTAAATTTACATATCTCCCCATGTGCTTGGTCGGATCATTTTTCAATCTCTTTTTCTTTACCCAAAACTGCTGCCACGAAACTTCGCCCCTCTGATCCTCCCTCGATCCGAAACTGGGGCCAAGTAGATATTCCCTCTCTGTCATTCTTTGGCCACTACGACTCCGATTTCTCTCGGTCTGTCTGGCTCTTTACTGTCTGTCCATGCCCAGGCCGAAAATATTCACTCCTGGCTTGCTGAAGCCCGGGACACCTTTGCTCCTCTGAAAAAACTCAATAATAAACGACCCCACGATGCTCAGCTATGGTTCTCTAAGGACCTGAAAGATATGAAGCTTGCCCTTCGACAAACTGAGCGCAAGTGGAGATCGGACTACTGCTCTCTTAAGAAACTCACCTTTCTTGCCGCTCTGAAAGATTATAAATCAGCCATCCTTGGGGCCAAAACTAAGCATTTTTCTGATAAAATTCTTAACTCTTCCAATAAATCGAAAGACATTTTCTCCATAGTCAATGAACTTGCCAAACCTGACCACATCACCATTACGCCTTCCTCATCTCAGTCCCTTTGCGACACCCTTAACAGTTACTCTGTGGAGAAGATAGTCAAAATTAAAGCTAGCATTCCTAAGCCTGACTCGAGTTTCAATCCAGGCTGCTTTCTGGTCAACCCCTCCTCATTCCTGAATTTCCCTCTGATTACACAAGAAATGTTCTTCTCACTTCTCAGCAAAGTGCGATCTGGCTCACCTGCGGACAGCTGTCCCGCTCACATCACTCGTAAGATCTTTCTTAATCTCCCTGATGCACCTCTTTCCTTGCTTAACAACTCTCTCTGCTCGGGGTGGTCCCCAACTCATTTAAATCAGCAGTTGTTGCCCCCATTGTTAAAAAACCTGGGGCGGATCCGGTGGTCCTGAGCAACTTTCACCCAATATCTTTGCTTCCTTTGCTACGCAAACTCTTAGAGGCCTATGTTTCCAACTGCCTTTGCTCTTTTGTAGAAAGTTCTCAGTTCCTAGATTAACATCAGGATGGATTTAGACACCAGCATTCCACCAAATCTATTGTCGTGGCAGTCCATGACGAACTTAGAAAGGGGGCTGACCAAAACATCTCTCAGGACCTGGTGCTCCTGGATTTGTTGGCGGCGTTCGACACTGCCGATCACGCCATCCTTCTCGAACGTGTCGAGAACGCCGGCATCTGGGGCACCCCGCTTAGGTGGCTGGCTTCATTTCTACAAGATCGTAAGCAAGAGGTTCGTCTCGCTACCTTCATGTCTGAAACCAAGGGCCTCACCTGTGGGGTCCCTCAGGGCTCTTCCCTTTCCCCGCTGGTATTTAATCTGTACATCCTTCCCCTCATCTCCGAATTGCGGAAAAGGCCGGTGGGAATCTTCAACTACGCGGATGACCTCCAGCTCATCTTCAATATTGTCTCCTCTCCCACCTCCATTGAGAACGTTCAGTCAACCATGACGTACATCAGCAGTTGGATGAACGCTAACCAGTTCAAGCTTAACCCGGATAAGACTGAGCTGGTTCTCACTGGGCCCCCGGGAAACCCCTGGAACTCTCATTTCTGGCTGCATTCACTGGGTAGTGCACCTTGCCCGGTCAACTCGGTTAAGAGCCTAGGAGTTACCATCAGTAAGGATCTATCCATGAGACCTCAAATTAAATCTGTGATGTTGGTATGCTTTTTCCACCTTCGCCGCATCCGAAAAATCAGTAGATTTCTCACCCGTGAAGCCCTAGTCCAAGTTACGCTGGGTTTAATAATTTCTCGGATTGATTATGTAAACTCACTGTACATTGGTATCCCTGCCTACCAATCCCATCAACTCCAACTCATTCAAAATCAAGCAGCTAGACTGATCTTTGGACAACCTAAGTCTAGCTCTGCTAAGCCTCTCTTGAAGAGCCTGCACTGGCTCCCTGTAGCCCAGCGCAGCCTCTTCAAAGTGGGCTCCTTGATTTACCAGGCCCTTTCTCATCAAGTTCTGGCCTTTATTGCTTCTCGCCTCCACCGTTACATCCCCTCCTGAGTTCTCCGCTCTTCAGGCTCCAATCTATTGTCTGCCTGCTCTTTCAAGCGCAAAAAGTTTGGGGGACTAAGATTCGCCTCGCAAGCTCCTCGTCTCTGGAATACCCTCCCCTCTGATCTTCGTCTTACCCCCTCCTATCCTTCATTTAGGAGAGCTTTGAAGACTTGGTTATTTTCCCAAGCCTACAATTAACGTCTCTCCCTTGCAGTCCTGTCCTCTGCTCGTCCTGAAAGCGCCAAGAAACCGTTGGTGAATGGCGCTGTATAAGTGTCTTTATCATATCATATCATATCATGGTTATTATCATAAAATAAAAAAACAAAATCTGATGGGATCTGGTCAAAGTGCTCTAAAGGGTAGAAAGTGTTTTGCTCATTAACACTCATTAGACGGTACATCAAATACTATGCTACTTTTGATGAGACACCACTTAAAAAAATAATAGGTGGAATTAAATAAAATAATACATGTATTAATGATCAGGAGGGGTTTCTCAGAGTAGGGGCCTTTAGGAATTTAATTTGAGAAGTAGCTTCTGTTATTAATACACACTATAGGAACTACATTTTTTGATGTCTTTTTGAGAGATGATTATATGTGGACGAGGAGGGTACTGGAAGTCTTTCATGGCGCAAAAATATTTTTCTATTTTAGCAATTTTAAGTGTTAGATATTCTGTGTGGCTGCCTTTGTGTAAGCTGCAAATTAGTAGCTAGGTTTTGATCAGCTATTTAGTTTACATTTTAACCTGTCAATCCGCTACTATAATTTACTAAATCATCAGTAAATATTCTGTAGTTAACTATTTTATTTAAGCTGTCATTCAGTAAGTGTTTTCGGGATTAGCAATTTTGTTTAAACTGTAAATTAATAACTATTTTCAAATTAGATTTTTAGGTCTCGCCTGGCGAAAGCAGCGCATGCGCTGCTTTAGCCATGCGAGGGCCTTTTGCGATCAATTCAGCCAAAGCTGAATGCGCGCGCGTACAGATGGACAAAGATGGCTGCTCTCGCCATTTACAAAGCTAAACATGCATGCGTAGGGACAAAAAAATGAACGCGTATGTGGACAGACCGACACCATCTTTGTTTACTTTAATTAACGTAGGGAAGTGCACACATGTGTACATTTTTTTGTCTCTACAGGTGCATGGCAGCGTGCTTTCCCTTTCCCTCCCTCCGGCATGCTTTTGCTTTCCCTCCCACCCCCGAGGCCTGCCCGCCCATCCAGTCAGAGCTCTGCAGGCCCACGGTGTGAAACCGAGAGGCCTGCGTTCATCAGGAGCCTTCCCCGAGATAGGCCGATGCTTGATAAGCACAAGCAGGGCTGGGGCAGAATCAGCGAACTATATCCTACCAGACCAATGCCTCTGGAAGACGAGCTGATGCGTGGCACAGTCATTGAACCTGACAGGTGATGCATGAACTGATTGCCGTCACTTTTTTCATTTCCAATCGTATTGTGTTGTATTGCATTGTACTTGTTTTATTTTGAATGCCTTTCTTTGTCAGATAGGTCATGCAGCTGGAAACGCAGTTTGTCACAGCAGCGAATAACTCATCAGCAATTGTGGCACGCAGTTTGGCGCTAAGCACAAAAGGTGGGAGGAAAATCTTATTTGATTGCAATAGCGATCGTTGTCTGGCTTCTCATTCTAAGTATTTCGGAACACTGGGCCTGTGTAATGCAATGTTTTGGCATCCTGTTGCGGCGGTCTGAAGCATCTGATTTATTAGTTGCGATGCACCGCAGTAATTACATGCTTCTGCCGTCACATTACCCCGCCTGGGTGAACTTATTAATCAGTCTGCACAGCGGGTGTCCAGAAGTTAAACGGGTGAGTTGTGATGAACTAATTGGAAAACGCAACAAATGTCATTTGTGCTCAACTGCGAGGTCACGTGCCACCAACGTCTGACTTCATGAGCCTTCAAAGCGATACAAAAGGGGATGATGGACGGAGCGTTTGAGCAAATCAAACATTCACCCCCAGTCAACTGATCTGGGTTTAATCCATCACCATTGTTTAGCTCACTCAGCCACCCCAGTTCAGACATGGCAATATGCAAATCAGTCTGACCCTGTGCCTCATGGGAACAGTCCAGCCCGAACTGCCAAGCCATGTCTTCCCTGGACCGGAAACAAGCATCCTGGGACCGGTTTCACAGGCACAGGGTCAGACTGATTTGCATATGGCCATGTCTGAACTGGGGTGGCTGAGTGAGCTAAACAATGGTGATGGATTAAACCCAGATCAGTTGACTGGGGGTGAGTGTTTGATTTGCTCAAACGCTCCGTCCATCATCCCCTTTTGTATCGCATTATGAGCCTTCAGCAGGCGCTTGCACATGAGAAAAATCCGTGCCAAAGACAGGACATTTTTATTTTGGCACACATTTGCGTGTCTTTTTGTGTGATTGAGTTAATGCATTTGTACAGCATGTTCTAGAGGACTGTTTGCCTCTGTATGTTGTCCACCAAACTCTGACAGCCCTTTCTGAATTATTTTACAGCATGGCTCAGATTCAAGAAAATGTGTAATGCAAATATTGACGGGTTTGTGAGTCACACATATAGTACAACACAAGCTTGTTTGAACATAAGCAGAACCTGTACTGAGTTAAAATAGAGGCTTCCAGCAACTTGAAAACAGCAGCCAATAGCAATTGATTGCACAGGCAAGCCCCAATAATATCACACACAGTCTCAGTTACAAATCCAGCACTGAAGATAAACACAGAGGTACCGTGGTGTGGCTTGGCGCGCTAAGGAAAACAAACACTAGACTAGAGAAAGATGCAGCACGGCAACCAGGATAACGAAGGTCCTTGGCAAGACATACTCTGCTAAGGACGGCTGAGAACAAGGGCCACTCCACAGGGGCCACTCTTCTGAGGGCCTACAGGGGCCACAACATTTATCTAATATGTCCACTACTCACCTAGTCGACCTATGTCTCTTACCTACATCTTCTCGACCTATGTCTCTTACCTACATCTTCTCACACCGTCCCTGCCATCTCAAGCTCAGCTCACAGAACCGAAGCAAACTCATCAACATCCCTCGCAGTACAGAACACAAACACACTGAGAACACAACACACTTCACTGTGATCTATTCACAATCCACAGACCAGCATGAAGCTCATCATCACTCATTTCACTGATGCCATATTCACCTGTGAAACCTGACTCTCCCCCACCTCCACATGCATTTGTGATATCTTGGTTCCCATTGGGTAAACAAAAAAGGTGAAAGCATTTGGATCCATAGATCAATACAGATCTGCAACCGCCTGCTCCTTTGAGATCATCTCCCACCACTTCCTACTCTACACAATACTGACTATCCTATTCCACCAGGTTCACTGCCCGGCACAACACATCTTCCCTCAGAGATCTCTGACCTCATCACCAGAGCCTCAACTTGCTGCTCTCCACCATCTTGCTCACTGATGCTAAACTCCCAGGCAACACCTCAACCAAGACTTTGAATGAAGTCTTCCTCATCTTACAAGAAAAAACTGAAATCAAACACTGACAGCAAATCTAACCTGAACACCAGTGCCAGCCATAGGCACTGGAAGTAGAGGGGCAGGGGATGCTGCAGCACTCCCACAATATTTTATCCAGTTTCCTCACCAAAACAATGGGAGAAACCCATTCTGCAGACTCAATAGGCTCAATAATGCCCTCTACAACTAAATCATTTATCATCTTTTTAAGTTCCTCTCTAACATTTATGGGTACACCTCTTAGTTTTTGTTTGAGAGGAATCACACCATTTTTAAGTTTAATTCTATGCGAATAGTCCTTAGTCCTTCCCAACCTATCTGAAAATACATCTTTGAACTATGCTTTAATTAACATTCCCAACTTTTCCAAGTTTTTTTTTTTAGACAGTGAATGGCCAATGCACATGCCTTTGAATGTTACCTTGTCACTCTCCGACAAATTGCTGCTTATTCTTTTAACATGGAGATTTGTGTTTACTTGTCTTTCTCTGACTGCAAACTGAGAGGATTTTGTAACGTTAGTTATGTGACAATCTTGAGTGTGAAGGAAAAGGCGGTAGGGAGTTATTTTTCCTAACAAACAACAAAACTTGAAATGTACAAATATTTCAAAATATACCAGCAATTATGAAAGCACAAATGAAGCAAATCTTTTCGTAATTCTGAAGAGTGACAGAAATACATATTTTAATAGGATTAAAACAAAACAAGATACTATTACATAGTGAATCACAAATGATAAATATTCACCGAAACCCAATTTCCACAAGTTATCATCATCAGCGTCTAAAATGGCGGAATAGTGTCGCCTACTGCCTGGCTCAGAGCCAGCAAATGAAAAATAAAACGATGTTCTAGCTGTGCTTTATTTTGCATTTGCCAGTTCTGAGCCGGTGCTGTAGGGAGGGGCAGGTCATGGGAGTGGGGAGGAGGAGGGCTATGTGCAACTCCCTAAGTGCGCATATGTGTTTGGCCGTCCAAAACACACATGCGCACGTATGTTTCTCCAGCCCGGCTGCATTGAACATTGCCCGGCTGGAGAAACCCCATAAACTCCCTGGTCTGATTGGAGCATCTTTTCAGCCCACTCCGGCCAATCCCAGCGCTGCTCTGCAGCCTGTTGATTGGATAAGAGTCTGTCACAGGGGCTGCTTTTACCAGGAAGAGGAGAGGAGAGGAGGTGCAACACGGGAGACAGCCGGTGGCTTCAGGTAAGTTCTTTAAAAATATATATATATTATTACTAACCCCAACGTCGTGCGATCTCCCCCTCATGCGACCCCTCCCGCGTTCCCTCCACTCACCACACCACCCTTTGTTTGTGGCAGCCACCACTGGCTATCATTTGTACACTGTATATTGCTACCAGTAAAGCTACAGGTTTTTTGCAAATTTGCTGACTATTTCAATGGAAAATGTGCTGTCTGTAAATGGCAGTAGGCTACCACACCATGCTGCAGTAATATATTTTCAAGAGTGTGCTCCACAACCACCACTGGCTAAATAGCACACCCTTGACATTCTCCTGCTGAATGAGTGTGGTTCAATTGCTGCATTTGTTGTTTGTATCAAGCTTGGATTCAAAATCCCTATGACTTCAGTTACACAACATAATGCCAGCACCCCATCCTGTAAATTGCTCCAGAACCCATCTCCTCACTTTTCCACCTCAAGCACACTTTCCAGACTTCAGATGATTTCAGTTCCTTAGTGAAAACCCACTCATCCACTGCCAGCCAATCCCCACCATAAACACACTAGAATTAACAAAGAAGAGTTTTAGTGAGAAAGCAGGAGAAACAGTAGCATTGAATGCAGCTGCAAAAAGGCCTCGAAGACCTCCTGAAGAACCTCAAAGCATCACACAAAAAGCTAGTTTCAGAAGCAAAAACGACCCACTTCATTACAGATATCACAGAAGCACCTGTCAGAAGCATTGAACTATTCAAATGCCATCAAATGCAGATTCGAGGAGAAAATGAGGAAGATTTCAGTGATAACTGACTGCTTAGAGTTATCAGTCATCTCTGGTCATGGCAAGACTTATGCATCATTAATAAGCATTTGAAGTTGATATGATGATGAGAAGCTAACCAGGGGTGGATTTTTCTTGCCTCAAAGACCTGATTAGATTTGCTGAGATTCTGCACAATCCTAAATGCAAAGTTCTGGATCCTCTTCAGTCTGGCAAATGAATAAGTAATTAAACCGAGGTACAGACTAGTGCAGTAATTAGGTCTAGAAAAGTGCAAGAGGCCATAACCAAGGGAGGAGACTCTCTAAGCGGAAACACGTGGTCAGCCTTAGCAAACAGAGCTTTCATGGATCCTTTCTGATCTCAGATGAGCTCAAGTGATTTCATCAGATAGCTGGCCTGTTGGCTAGCCCATACTGTCAGACTGCAATTTAATTTCATTTAATTTGCGGGTTTCTAACGCGCTAGAATCGACTCCCGAAGGAGTATCTCTGCGCAATAGACCGCTGGGGAACCCGTCCTGGCTTTCCCTGTGAGATGGTCCCTACTGGGTATCTCCAAGGTGGAACCAGGCATCCCCGTGTATGTGGGGGGCCGTTGTGGAGATAAGGCAAGCTAATGCCCAGAGTTGCCGAGCGTGATCTCTGGTTAGAGTAGGCACCGAGGTGAGAATTATCGAGTCCACTGACCCTGGTCCACGACCCTGACGCGTCGGGAATTGAACCCTGGTCCCGGGCCGTTCTCTGCTCCCAGGTCTGCCGCCTCTAACCAGTGAGCCACACCACTCCACAATGAGCTATCTCACTCAGCAGCATTCTTCTCGCCCACCAGTAACTCGGTTTTACTCAGGAAACGATGGCCCTTTTATTGCTGGTGGGCTGCAAGACAGCCCCTCAGTCTCAGGACAGGATAGAGTCCTTGCTGTTTGGCCAGTTTATCAGCTAGATGTCACCAGTACATAAGAGTGTCCAGCAGACAAAGGATCTAATTATTTATAAAAAAGGAGAGATCAGGCAAAGCCCAGCAGATGTAAATGGTAAAGTTTGAGTACCAAATCTTATGACACTGAAACCACAAGTAAGTTTTAAAGTACACCAAAACATATGTGCTTGGAAGAAACTCAAGACAGTTGCAGAGGCTCTGACAAGATGAACCACTTAGGCTACAGTAATCTTTTAGCCACCTTGGAGCATAAACGATGTAGCACAGAAGAGGGATGATTGGTGTAAGTCTGATGTTTGAGCTGTAGGATTCTCAGAAAGACGACCTCTTCAGAAAAAAAAGCATTGAAAATGCAATAGGTCTCGCCTTTGATTCAGTTAAAGCCATTTGCTTTGCTAATGGTATTGTAGAGCAAAGCAAATGGCTTTAACTTAATGAAAGGCGAGACCTATTGCATTTTTAATGCTTGTTTTATTTTTGCTGTAAGCCAGAAACTATATTGTGGTTATTTTTTATTCATGCTGTAATGAGTAACTATTGTGGGGTTAGTTTTTTCATTTCATTCGTTAAATGAGTAATAATTGTGTGGTTAAATATGTTATTTACGATGGAAACGAGTAACTACTTTGCGCTTGACTATTCTGTTTAGATGTAAATCAATTGATAAACTGCACCCAATTCCTAAGTGTTTCTCTGTGAGTAGATGGGACTTACCCCTGAAATTACAGGATTAAGTCCTAGCTACTCGTCAGAAATGGGTCACGACTTAGATCCATCGTGATGAACTATTTTTCTAAGTTGTGAATTGGTCGCTACGGAAGGTACTTATGGGAAATGCTCGCAGAAATGTTATTCCCTTTTCTTGGCTTTCCCTCTACTTCAGCGGGGGCTCCTTTGGCAGTTAACAGGTGAGTGTTTTGGGGCTTGGTGATGGTAGCCCCCCTGCAGACCGCATTACAAGCATTACAGACTTTATTTGCCCTTCCACTCATTATGCACCCTCAACTTTTACTCTGGTAAATAGGGGTGGGTCAGGCAATTAACATCAATTAATCACCTTTACAGTTAACCACTGTTGATGCCATGAGCACAGAGCAATAACATAAAAAACTTTTCACTGTTTTGATGGCATCAAGAAAGGGGGTATAGCCTTGTCACCATCAAGGCCCTCATCCCAACCTGTAGTATTTCACCCAGAGCTGTCACTCCAGATGAATTCTGAATCTTGCCAAACCAAGTGTCTGCAGGTCTGGGAGTATTGGGTCGGCCTTTACAGTGATGCCGGGGCTGTGGGTGGCAGCAGGGCTTCTTCCCCGCCTGCGTGCAAGCTTGTCCTGTATCCCTAATGGAGAACCCTCGGCTTTAAGACCTCATAATGCCCTTGGCAAAAGGTTGCTGGCTCGTCTGAGAGCCTTATGATGCGTTACCCTATTAAAGAACATTAAGAATACCCCGGTTGAAGCATCTGGCTCATCTGAGGACCTTACGATGTGCTACCCGATTGAAGACTGCAAAGGATGCCTTTAGTGTAAGATGGCCGGCTCATCTGAGGACTTGACGATGAGTAACCCCCGTTTAAGACCATGAAGGATCCCTTTGTGTGAGGATGCTGGCCCTCTGAAGACCTTACGATGTGCTTTCCACTGAAGATCATGAAGGATGCCCTTGCTGCGAGGTAGGCCCTCAATCTGAGGACTTGATGATGGGTTAGTCCCATTGATTAGCATGAAGGATGCCCTTGGCGCGAGGATGCTGGACTATCTGCTGACCTCACGAGGTTCTACCCTGTTGAAGACTGCAAAGGATGCCTTTAGTGCAAGATAGCTGGTCCATCTAAGGACTTGATGATGGGTAACCCCCGTTGAAGACCAGGAAGGATGCCTTAGGTGGAAGGATGCTGGCATTCTCTGCCTTCGGATGTTCTATCTCTACTGAAGTCTGCAAAGGATGCCCTTGGTGCGAGGTAGGCGGTCCATCTGAGGACTTGATGATTAGTAAGTCCCATTGATTAGCATGGGGGATGTCCTTGGCGCGAGGATGCTGGACTATCTGCTGACCTCACGAGGTTCTACCCTGTTGAAGACTGCAAAGGATGCCCTTGACAAGAGGTAGCTGGACCATATGAGGACCATCCGATGTTCTAGCCTATTGAAGACTGCAAAGGATGCCTTTAGTGCAAGATAGCTGGTCCATCTGAGGACTTGACGATGGGTAACCCCCGTCGAAGATCATGAAGGATGCCCTTTTTTGTGAGGGTGCTGGCCTTCTAAGACCTTCTGATGTGCTATCGCTATTGACCACTGCAAAGGATGCCTTTAGTACAAGACAACCAACACATCTAAGGACTTGATGATGGGTAACTCCCATTGAAGGCCATGAAGGATGCCCTAGGTGGAAGGATGCTGGCATTCCCTGCCTTTGGATGTTCTATCTCTACTGAAGTCTGCAAAGGATGCCCTTGGTGCGAGGTAGGCGGTCCATCTGAGGACTTGATGATTGGTAAGTCCCATTGAATAGCATGAAGGATGCCCTTGGCGCGAGGATGCTGGCCTTCTAAGACCTCCCGATGTGCTATCGCTATTGAAGACTGCAAAGGATGCCCTTGGCGCGAGGATGCTGGCCTTATAAGATCTTCCGATGTACTATCGCTATTGAAGACTGCAAAGGTAGATACCCTTGACAAGAGGTAGCTGGACCATTTGAGGACCATCCGATGTACTATCGCTATTGAAGACTGCAAAGGTGCCCTTGGCGCGTGGATGCTGGCCTTATAAGATCTTCCTATTGGCTATCGCTATTGAAGACAGCTAATGTTTCCCTTGACAAGAGGTAGCTGGACCATCTGAGGAACTTATGATGTTCTAGCCTATTGAAGAGTGCAAAGGATGCCCTTGGCCTGAGGATGCTGGCCTTCTATGACCTTCCGATGTTCTAGCCTATTGAAGACTGCAAAGGATGTCCTTGGCGCGAGGATACTGGCCTCCTATAACCTTCCAGTGTGCTGTCTCTATTGAAGGCCGCGAATGGTGCCCTTGGCAAGAGATAGCCGGCCCTGTGAAGATCTGACATGATTCCCACCGACAGCTGCTCTCTGTCCGCGGACAAAGGAAGCATCTTCTTAGGACTACATGCCCAACGGTGCCAGCAGCCTTGCCCATGACGTGATGAAATGTGACTGTTCCAGGAGGCACTTTGGACTCCATGCCACGGACTGCACTTTATTCGAAGATCGGAAGCCGGGCAGACCTCAGCTCGACGCAGCAAGGTAAATTTACACTACGTATTTGTGTATTAGGAAAGAAAACAGTTTTTAATATTGAATTGATTTGTCCAATAAGATGGCATCGTTATAGAAGCACCGCCAGTGCGGGAGGAACATTCTATTTACAAATTAATCGGCTCTACGGCAGGTGCAGTATTGGCAATGAAACGTAGTGTTCCTTGATGATTAACCCGTGATGACCTGGGAAGTAAAACCTACAGATCACGGGCTCTTGTTGTCGCTGCTGGCTGAGAGGCTTGGATGAAATGCGGCGCCTGGTATCTTGGTAAATATTCAAACCTGCTTCGCGCTATGCTGAATGTTTCGTTTTCCCTCAGCTGCGTTTAAAGATTTGAGGCTTTGTTCGCTTTTCAGGCTTCGTTACCGTCGAATCTCAACCCCTCCATCGCACTAGGAACAGACAACGGGGCAACATGCGACTGTGACTGTTCATTTGTTCTGAGAAGTGTCAGTCTGACTACCAAGGTCACCTATTGACGTCACCTATTCAGAGGGCTTCGCCTAGTTATAGCGTGAATATGAAAACACTAGTGCTGGTCCATCGGGGCTCTGCTGAAAACTCGGCGGGGGGTGTGGGCACGTGACGGGGGCTGTGTGTAGCTTTTCAGGGGTCGTGTTATCATCTCCCCGCTAGTAAAGAGGGTGTTTCGATATTTACCTTTGTTTTCCTCGCCACCGCATTCAATTGAACCTCATTTCTCTGAAATAAATGACATGTTCTTTTATCCGGAGTTTAATGTTACTTTCATGACGTAATAATGACCAGGGGCCCGATTCACAGAACTAACTTAAGACAAAATCCTAAACTTACTACCATTTTGGTATTCAGAGAAGGCACTTACACATTTCGGTATTCACAGAAGTTAGGAGTCCTAACTTTAGGACTCCTAAATGCCTTCTGTGAATACCGAAAGTCTTAAAGTTAGGATTTTTCTCAATTTAGGAGTAGTAAAGTTAGGACTCCTAACTTTAGGACTCCTAAATGCCT
This sequence comes from Lissotriton vulgaris, assembly GCF_964263255.1. Taxonomy (NCBI): domain Eukaryota; kingdom Metazoa; phylum Chordata; class Amphibia; order Caudata; family Salamandridae; genus Lissotriton; species Lissotriton vulgaris. Next base: position 216,947 of record NW_028242767.1, read on the forward strand.
TCTGCGAATACCGAAATGAGTAAGTGCCTTCTGTGAATACCGAAATGAGTAAGTGCCTTCTGTGAATACTAGAACGGTAGTAAGTTTAGGATTTTGTCTTAGGTTAGTTCTGTGAATCAGGACCCAGGAGTCAATCGGGTTTGTTGCTTTCTTGCCCAGCCCATTGCACGTGGGCACGGGCTGGTGCATGGTCATTAAATGGCTGCCTTTATTTCACTAAACCTTCGCTGCATTAACGCACAGTAAAATACTGCATAACGCTACAGAAGCACATAATGGAAAAATACATATTCCAAAATTGGAAGATTAAAAAGAATCTTTAGAGTAGAGACAGACCTATAATATATGGGATAAAGTACCCCATCTGTTCATTTTCAGAATACTGCAGGCAACCGCAGAGTTTTGTGGCCCTCAAACAAGACAGAAAGTAGACTTCATTATAAGAGGATGTGACTCCTCTTTGACTTAAGTTGCAATATCCTTTTACCATGCAGCAGGGGAGGGTATTTTATTCCGTATAATACCTAGCCCTTTCCCCCAATCCCGCTCCTATCCACCCTCTTTTAAATCTTTCATGTCCTGGCCCTTCAAAACAAAGAGTCCTTTTGGTTGCAATCAGGAAGGATAAAACAGAAATGTCATGTTGTGTATAATAAACACTTTTATATGCAGCTTGTATTTTTTTTTTTACATATTTGAAGCAGTGTGATGGATGCTGCAATCACAATGGTATCGGAGTTTAGTATGCTTACCCTCTAGAAGTGTCATATAAAAGGCGAGAAATGCCCCCAGAACCGCCACTAGCCCTGGATGAGAGGTGCTGGAGTGTGTCGGATGCCCCTAGGGAGTGCCAGTGTGGGGTCTGGGAGGTCATAGAGACGGGCACTGCCACCATCCCAATGTGAGAGAGAGGGGGGCTGAACCGCAACCGCCAGGGCACACCTGGGGAAATGAGCTTTTTAGGTCTCGCCTGTCGATGCGCATGCGCATCGAGCAAGCGAGACTATGGGGGCTCATCGACTCTTTATCTAACTTGCAAGGAATCGTGGCGATTCCTTGCAGTGCCCGTGACTTTTAAGCTCAATGCGCATGCGCATTGAGCTTAAAAGCGCGTGCACATGGCCCCAGCCGCCTGCCTTGCCTACTCTCCCGCCCCCTCACTTTTTGATTGCACGGCCGCTAGGCCGTGCCTCCCCTACTCCTCCTACTCTCCTCCCGTCTGTTCCCGCACTCCTCCCACACCCCCGCTCCGCCCCCTCACTCTCTCTGCCCCCTCTAAAAAGAAATACAAAACAAGCGCTACCCGTTCTAACATTGAAGACTTTCTAAAAAAATATTATATTATATATACGTTTCTGAAGAGAGGAATGTTCCGTTCCGCCGCAAACTCCAAAGTGGCCAATCTGTGCTGGATCTAAAGTGCTGACTCCGCCCCGGGCGTGTGTTCTTTTGTTGCTATTGTAATGCCGAGTCAGGCCCCCGGCTCAGGGTTGATTCCCAGGCGTGGCTCCATGCAGTGCGGGGCATTGCAGCTCTTGCCGGAACCGACTCTGTCGCATTTCTCCTCCCCCCTCCCCTCTCTTCCCTCCGTCTTGTTCTCCCCTGGCATATATTTGCTACTCACGGGCTGTGTTATCCTCTTCCGGTCTGCCTCTCCCCACCTCACCCCCCACCCCACCCCAATCCCCCGCCCGCCTTCCCAGCCCATGCCGTCTTCTTCCAGCCCACAGTCGCCCCTTCAAGGCCGTGTTTCGAAGCTGTGGCCGCCTCTCTCCCGGTGAACGCACTTGGATGTTACGGTGTGACTAGAGCGCCATGAACACATCCCCTCTCTGGCCCATGACGTAAGCTGGATTCCTTGGACGGACCACAGTGTGCTCGTGCTGCTGTCTCCATGTGGCTGTTGCTTAGCGACATGGCAGATTTCGCTTCTCAGCAGACAAGAGCAATGGACGTTTGCAGCACCACAGGCAACTTGCAGGGAGGCTCGCGCACTTCAAGGGGTCTCTTTGATGGTTCAAGGTAGGTTTTTATCTGAAACCTCCCGTGTATCTGCTCCCCTAGCATTAGATTGCTTTACTAACCTCTCTCTTGTGGGAAGCTGCACACCGCTTCCAATTCATCACTTTCTTCCTTCCCCAACCTGCATCACGACTCGCAGTGACCACAGTCCCCCAGCACTTGTCTCCATCCCCACACTCGTAGTGAACCATTCCACTCGCAGTGACGGGATCTGATCGTCGATATATATCTCACATTGCCAGGGAAGTTTCCAGGCACTAAGCATAGTAGATAAATGAAAACATCTGTATAGTGCCCTTAGAGGAAACGATCCCTACGTTCTATTCATTGGAGCGACTGCGGGTTAATAGGTGTGACGTCATAAATACGGCACTCAGTTCATTTAGACATGTTGGCGCCAAAAGCTTTGTGCACTAGCGCCTCGGGAATACTGCAATCTAGCGCTCAACGAGGCCGGACAGCTGTGTTTCATCCTCTCGAGCACAGACCATATGCACAAACACAGGGGCAACCCTGACACCCAAAAGCTCACTTACGTACATTTGTAGTAAAATCATACATTTTTAAGGTAGTAAACTCACTCACTCACTCACCCTCACTCATCCCACACCCTCACTCACCCTCACTCAACCCCTCACCCTCACTCACCCTCAACCCCTCACCCTCAACCCCTCACTCACCCTCACTCTCACTCATCCTCACTCACCCTCAACCCCTCACCCACCCTCACCCTCACTCACCCTCACCCTCACTCACCCTCATCCACCCTCAACCCCTCACCCTCACCCTCACCTTCACTCACCCTCAACCCCTCACCCTCACTCACCCTCAACGCCTCACCCTCAATCACCCTCAACCCCTCACCCTCACCCACCTTCACTCACCCTCACCCTCACCCTCACCCTCACTCACCCTCACTCACCCTCACCCTCACTCACCCTCACCCACCCTCAACCCCTCATCCTCACTCACCCTCAACCCCTCACCCTCACTCACCCTCAACCCCTCACCCTCACCCTCACCCTCACTCACCCTCAACCCCTCACCCTCAACCCCTCACCCTCAACCCCTCACCCTCACTCACCCTCACCCTCACTCACCCTCAACCCCTCACCCTCACTCACCCTCAACCCCTCACCCCCTCACCCTCAATCCCTCACCCTCACTCACCCTCACCCTCACTCACCCACACTCACCCACACTCACCCACACTCACCCACCCTCACTCACCCTCACCCTCACCTTCACCCTCACTCACCCTCACCCACCCTCACTCACCCTCACTCACCCTCACCCTCACCCACCCTCAATCCCTCAACCTCACTCACCCTCACCCACACTCACCCACACTCACCCACACTCACCCACACTCACCCACACTCACCCTCACTCACCCACACTCACCCTCACTCACCCTCACTCACCTTCACCCACCCTCACTCACCTTCACCCACCCTCACTCACCTTCACCCACCCTCACTCACCTTCACCCACCCTCACCTTCACCCTCACTCACCCTCACCCACCCTCACTCACCCTCACTCACCCTCACCCTCACTCACCCTCACTCAGCGCAACCACAGCATCTTCACTAAATATATGTAATAAACTTTAAGCTATTGGCAATATAAAATAAAATCCATTTTATTTACTTATTAATTATTGATTGTTTTTTAAAGCCATTGATTTTTTTAATATCAATACATATAAGTCACATATAAGTCCCGTTAATACAAAACATGTTGCTTTACAAATGCTAGAGGTGTCACATTTACAAAAATTATAACTATTGGCTTTGTAAAGAAGAAAGCTATTAATTTAGCTATTTAGAAAAAACAACACATAAATAAAAAACAAAAAAATAAATAACACCTATAGCTCAAACTTTCCTACTGCGAGACCTATTGCATTTCCAATGCAATAGGTCTCGGAGCATTTGAGTTAGAGCTTTTAGAAATGTTTATGGCTTTTTTTTTTTAATTCTTTAGCATTGGCTACAGGAAACAAAAATGCTAAAGATTTACAAAAAAAACCATAAACAATTCTAAAAGCACTAACTCTAATGCTGCAAGACCTATTGCATTTCTAATGCTTGTTTTAAAATGGCCGGATTGACAGGCTGGCGTGCAGTAACTGCTGCACAAACACCAAATCACACACATTATTCGCATTTCTGTCAGGGGCGTGACTTGGTCAGAACAATTAGAGGGGGGTTTGGGGGGGTGAGCTTCAGACTTACCAACAGTCATACTGGTTAAAATGCATTATATGAGGTGCAGGGCATGAGGGGGGCTTAAGGGGCAGTGGAAAGGATAGGAAGTGGAGGGCAGGTTGTTCAGGGTGCCTAAAACTGAATGATTTATAAAAAATAAGCAGATCTTCAAAACAGAGACGAGTGCGTGTGTGTTTGTGTATGTGTGTGTCTGTGTTTAATTGTGTGTGTGTGTTTATCTCTCTGGGTGTGTTTGTCTGTGTATGTGTGTGTGTTTGAGTATGTGTTTGTCTCTCTGTGTGTGTTGGGGTGGGTGTGTATGTGTGTGTGTGTGTTTGTCTCTCTGTGTGTGTCTGTCTATGTATGTGTGTGTGTTTGAGTGTGTTTGTCTCTGTGTGTGTGTGTGTTTGATTGTGTGTGTGTGTTTGTCTCTCTGGGTGTGTTTGTCTGTGTATGTGTGTGTGTGTTTGTCTCTGTGTGTGTTTGTCTGGGTGTGTATGTGTTTGATTGTGTGTGTGCGCGTTTGTCTCTCTGTGTGTGTTTGTCTATATATGTGTGTGTGTGTTTGAGTGTGTATTTGTCTCTCTGTGTGTGTTTGTCTGGGTGTGTATGTGTGTGTGTTTGATTGTGTGTGTTTGTTAGTCTCTCTGTGTGTGTTTGGGTGTGTATGTGCGTGTGTTTGTCTCTCTCTGTGTGTCTTTGAGTGTGTGTGTGTCTGTGTGTGTGTTTGTCTGGGTATGTGTGAGTGTGTTTGAGTGTGTGTGTGTCTCTGTGTGTGTTTGTCTGGGTATGTGTGAGTGTGTTTGAGTGTGTGTGTGTCTCTGTGTGTGTGTTTGTCTGGGTTAGTGTGTGTGAGTTTGATTGTGTGTGTGTGCTTGTCTCTCTGTGTTTGTGTTTGCATGTGTATGTGTGTGTGTGTGTGTGTGTGTGTCTCTGTGTGTGTTTGTCTGGGTGTGTATGCAAAAATCCCAAGTAAAATCCAACTAGCAGCTCAGCATACCCGACTTAAAGCACCTGAACCTAACTATTTATCAGAGAATACATTTGTCCGGGGTGCAACACCCCAAACACCCCCCTACACTCTTGTGTATTGTAGGGGGCTGTTGTGGATCAACATCTGATCTCCGGTAATTCTGGGGCCTGGTGTCACCCAGGTAGAGCAGTATCACCCCACTACACTGGGCAACTTATAATGAGGGCCTTGGAAGCTGTTATTGTGATGTCAATACTCATTTGTAATACATTATTAAAGGTTAGCAGTGATACCATGTTTTAAGTACAGGCTCCAGTGGAAAAATAGAGCAACAATATAAATAATACACATGCACAATGGCTATACATTTGTAAGGGACCAAGTAATGTCTGTGAACAAGGAGAACTCTCTGCACAGTTTGTTTATCAAACCTTTTATATATAATGTAAAGAGTATACACAAAAAAATGGTATAAATCACTTTTCTTAAACATTCAAAAAAGCGGTATTTTTTGTGCAGTGTATCCCCAAGTGAAGCATGGAGCCATTGGTGATTATATACAGTGAGTAATTATAACAAAAAAAGGGTTTCCATTTATACTAAAAGAGACCATTCAGTTAAACATTGCGAAAAGCCAAAGTGTATGATGCCACTGACTATTAGATGGTCCTTTCTGTAAGTTTTGTCGAAACGTTTCGACCCTCTACTGGGTGTGGGGTCTCCTCAGGATTGTTGATGTGGGGATCTCTACAGGAAATATTGAAAGCATTAGGCCCTGTTTACTGGCACAAATGTGAGAGACTTAAAAGGGGTACTTTTGAAGATAATAATCAAGACTATCATTGGTATTATCATCATCATCATTATTATTATCATCATCATTATTATTATTAACATCATCAAGACTATCATTGGTTTTATCATCATCATCATCATCATGACCAAGACTATCATTGGTTTTATCATCATCATCGTCATCATCATCATCGTTATTATTATCATCCTTATTACCAAGACTATCATTGGTTTTATCATCATTATCATCATCATTATTATTATTATCATCAACATTATCTAGACTATCATTGGTATTATTATCATCATCATCATTGGTATTATTATTATTACTATCAGTAAAATCTTCATCATCATCATTGGTATTATTATCATAATCAAAATTATTATTGCTATTATTATTATTATTATTATTATTGGTATTTTTATTAAGATTATGATTATCATTGTTAGTATTATCACCAGCTTTTGTATTATTATTTGTTATCATTATTATTATCATCATCATCATCATTGGTATTATTATTTGTTATCATTATTATTATCATCATCATCATCATCGGTATTATTATTACTTGTTATCATCATCATCTGTATTATTATTATTATTATCATCATTATTACCATTATTATTATCATCATGATCAAGAGCATCATTGGTATTATTAATATTAACGGTATTATTATGATTGTCATTATTAATACCATTATTATTGACACTATTGTAATTAATATTAACATTATTATTGCCATTGTTGTTATTATCGTCATCATCAACATCATTTGAATTATAGTCATCATAGGTATTATTATAATTATCTGTGCTACTTACAAAGTCTGCCTCTTGCAGATTGCACTGATTCTTGGGGATGGGACAAAAGATGGGGAGTTTGTTTCCAAAACTGTGCGAAGCCCGGTATTGGCGCATCAACAAGAGCAGCTGATTGTGGTGGGGAAGAAGTGCAGAATCTCTGGCTACTTCCACCTGCAGGGGGCAGATTAGAGTGCATGGAGGGAGGGGAAGGAAGATGAAGGGGGGAGAGAGAGAGAGAGAGAGAGAGACACTCGAATTGTGGTACTTTATTTGTTGCTTTTGCTCGCAAGACAACTTGAAGCCATCAGAGTTGAACCTTGCTCTTCCCAGTAGTTCCAAAAGCATACAGCTGACAATAACAAAACTTTGTCACGCGCCGGCACGCAATGCCACAGGGCTAAAAGGGCTTCAGCCCCCACCCATCGTGTGTCTCAGCCCGGGCTGCTGTGCATCAGCTCGGCAGTGTCTGGAGCATGATCTCCGGCACGCCCGAGTTTTTCCCAGGTCTTTGAAGACCATTTGCATATTTACATACCTTTGTAAACTGTTTAACAAGGCTTAGCTTTTTTTCTGGTTTCCGTACCCCCTGGTCCCCCACTTTGCCTATTCCTTACATTTGGATTTTACTTTTACTGCCATAGAGTGAGAATGCATTTCATGAAAAGAAATATAAAGTAGGCTTGACAAACGAAAAATACCAGCTATGTGTTCTTTAAAGAGCCTGCAAAGCTTCGTTTTGACATTAAATAGGGTTATAAATAAAATCATATGTATTCATTTGTAATGTGACTTTTCTGTCTTTGTTCCCTTTAATTATCAGTCATGGATCATTCAGGTAGCCCTAGAACACAATTAAAAATGCTTTCTATTTATATTTGCTGTTCCAAGTATGCACAGATAAGTGCTGAAAATAGGCTTTTGGTGACTGCTTATTTTTGTACCATCTTGGACATAAATATAATGAGCTGGAAACCCTAATCACAAGACTGGAAGTTTGTTGCTGGATGAGCACAATATTTATTCACTCCACCTTTGACCCCTGAACAGAGCCGGACTGGGAATGCAAACCGGCCCTGGCAATTGAGTCAGACCTCAGTACTCACTCTGCAATCTCACTCAAACAAGCCCATCGCTAACCATACATTAATTCGTCCCACTCTGCACTTACATCCACACTCAAATTCATATGGTCACATCACTCACCTGCAGTCAATCCTCTCACACTGCCGTATCGCTCACCGTGCACACTCATAGGCACTCCTATCAGCCACACAGCGCAGAGGGTTAATGTGCCTGCTGCAAAGAATGTGTACCATGCAGATCACAGAACTGAGTGTGAGTAAACTACAAGAAGCCCTATAAAAAAGGAAATGTTTGTCAGAAAGGGGCTATAGAGAGATAAGGGGCATTGTTGGTGAGTGGTAGAGAGGAAACTCATGGAAAAGGAGGAAGTGGGGGAGGGGCACCAAATAAAATGTGCCCCGTGCGCAACCAGGGCTAGGGACAGCCCTCGTTGGGAGTCAGCCCCCCCCCCCTAAGTCCTGTCCAGTTGCACCTCTGGTCACATGCAAACAACGTTTGGAACATACATTTCAGCCACTTATAACTTTTATTGATGATGGAGCTGTAAACACACTCCCCTTGTTTAAGACTGATGCCATACAGTATGTGTTTTAATGAATTAACTTTTGCCTCTGGGATATATTTACTTATTTGTTGATTACCTTGTTCATAATTTAGAGAATGTTTTACTCATCAACAGACATGTGGTGATTCCAAAAGGTTAATATTTCACCTTCTGCATCCTTTACCTCTACTCCTACCTGCCGACTCAAGTCCCCCTCACCTCACTTTACCTCAACCCACCCATGAACCCTCAAGTCAACTTCACCCCCTTACCTCCATCCACCCCTGAATCCTCAAGTCACCCTCACCTCACTTTATCTCAACCCACCCTGAACCCTCAAGTCACCCTCACCCCCTTTTACCTCTATCCACCATTGAACCCTCAAGTCACCCTCACCTCACTTTACCTCAACCCACCCCTGAACCCTCAAGTCACCCTCACTTCCCTCTGCCAATACCCAACCCATAACCCTCAGGTTACTCCACCTCTATGTACCACTGCTAAACCCTGAACCCTCAATTCACTCCACTTCCCCTTAACTCTACAGGCACCTGCACCCTCACATCACCCTCACCTCCCTTTACCTCTACCCACACCTGAACCATCAAGTCACCCTCACCTTCCTTTACCTTAACTCACCCCTGAACCCTCAAGTCAACTTCACCTCAACCCACCCCGAACCCTCAAGTCAACTTCACCTCAACCCACCCCTGAACCACCCATAACCCCCTTTACCTCTATCCACTCCTGAACCCTCAAGTCACCCTCACCTCACTTTACCTCAATGCACCCCTGAACCCTCAAGTCACCCTAACCCCTTTACCTCTATCCACCCCATAACCCTCAAGTCACCCTCACCTCACTGTACCTCAACCCACCCCTGAACCCTCAAGTCACCCTCACCTTCCTTTACCTCAATCCACCCCTGGACCCTCAAGTCACCCTCACCCCCTTTACCTCCATCCACCCCATAACCCTCAAGTCACCCTCACCTCACTTTACCTCAACCCACCCCTGAACCCTCGAGTCAACTTCACCTTCCTTTACCTCAACCAACCCCTGGACCCTCAAGTCACCCTCACCCCCTTTACCTCTATCCACCCCATAACCCTCAAGTCACCCTCGCCTCACTTTATCTCAACTCACCCCTGAACCCTCAAGTCAACTTCACCCCCTTACCTCTATCCACCCCTGAACCCTCAAGTCACCCTCACCTCACTTTACCTCAACCCACCCAAAACCCTCAAGTCACCCTCACCCCTTTACCTCTATCCACCCCTGAACCCTCAAGTCACCCTCACCTCACTTTACCTCAACCCACCACTGAACCCTAAGGTCACCCTCACCCCCTTTACCTCTATCCACCCTTGAACCCTCACCTCACCTCACTTTACCTCAACCCACCCTGAACCCGCAAGTCACCCTCACCCCCTTTACCTCTATCCACCCCATAACCCTCAGGTCACCCCACCTCCCTTTTTCCTCTACCCAGCCTTGAGCACACAAGTCACTCTGAACTCCCTTTACCTCAATGCAAACCTCCGCCCACAAGTCACCCTCATCTCAGTTTACCTCTGTACATCCCTGAGTCTTTAAATCACTTTACCTTTATCCACCCCTGAGCACTCAAGTCACCCCCACCTCCCTTTTACCCAACCCGCCCCTGAACCCTCAAGTCATCCTCACTTCCCTTTGCCTCAACCCATCCCTGAACACTCAAGTCACCCTCACTTCCCTTGCCTCTATTCACCCCTGAACCCTCAAGTCACCCTCACCCCCTTTGCCTCTAACCAACTCATAACCCTCAAAACACCCTCACCGCCCTTTACCTCTATCCACTCCTGAACCTTCAAGTCACCCTCATCACCATTTATCTCCACCCAGTGAATTCTCAAGTCACCCTCACTTCACTGTACCCCAACCATCCCCTGAATCCTCAAATCACCCTCACTTCCCTTTAACTCAACTAACCCGTGCCCCTCAAGTCACCCTCACTTCCCTTTAACTCAACCCACCCGTGCCCCTCAAGTCACCCTCACTTCCCTTTACCTCAACCCACCCGTGCCCCTCAAGTCACCCTCACTTCCCTTTAACTCAACCCACCCGTGCCCCTCAAGTCACCCTCACTTCCCTTTACCTCAACCCACCCGTGCCCCTTAAGTCACCCTCACTTCCCTTTAACTCAACCCACACATGCCCCTCAAGTCACCTTCACTTTTCTTTAACTCAACCCACCTGTGCCCCTCAAGTCACCCTCACTTCCTTTTGCCTCTAACCAACCCATAATTCCTCAAGTCACCCTCACCTCCCTTTACCTCAACCCACCCTGAACCCTCAAATCACCTTCATTTCCCTTTACCTCAACCCACCCTGGACCCTCAAGTCACCCTCACTTCCCTTTAACTCAATCCACCCGTGCCCTTCAAGTCACCCTCACCTTCCTCTACCCCAACCCACCCGTGCCCCTCAAGTCACCTTCACCTCACTTTACCCCAACTTCTGAATCCTCAAGTAACCCTCACTCCCTTTACTTCTACCCACCCATGAACTCTACAGACACCTGCACCCTCACATCACCCTCACCTCCCTTTACCTCTACCCACATCTGAACCCTCAAGTCACCCTCACCTTCCTTTACCCCAACCCACCGTGCCCCTCAAGTCACCCTCACCTTCCTTTTTCTCCACCCTCCCCTGAACCCTTAATTCACCCTCACCTTCCATTTCGTCCACCCTCCCCTGAACCCTAAAGTCACCCTCACCTCCCTTACAAGAAGCAAGCCTGGCAGTAAACGCGGCATAGTTAGTGCCAGCTTTGCTCCTTGTAAATAAGGACATTAAGTACAAAGTACATGTTTACCCGCCACTTGCAGGTTTTCAAAGCACATAAATAAAAGACATTGTCATTTACAATGCCAACAGCTCAAACTCTCGCAAATGCGAGACCTATTGTTTAAACTTCCAGTCATGCTGCACAACACCGGAACAGCTGTACAACATGGCTAATAGAAATTCTCCCGTCAGTGAAACCTATGGCTTTGCCAGTGCTTAGGCACCGGGAAATTAGGTGATTTGCCTAGAGTCACAGGTTGTTGAGAAGACGCCGGGACCTCAGCCTGGCTCTCCCTCCTATTTCTGCTTTGTGTCTGTAGCTGAGCTGTAAATCTTTTGCCTCCATGAAGATGGGGAGAAGTCAGCCCTTCTGTGTGTTACTGATCAGTGTGATCACATTGAGGTGGTGACTCGCGCCATCTTTACTGTTCAAGTCAGGGCAAGGCAGTGATATTAACGTAAAATAGTCTTCTATCTTCCGTTATGCATACCGTTGCACTTCTTTCAATAAAGACATTTTAACCTTTTATACAATAATCTTGTTAGATTGAATTAACCTTTGGTACTTTTATTAAACACAGTGTAGTGCCTTAGGTCATGAAATAATCGATCACAAAGCATTCCCTTCGATCTTAAAAAAGAACAAAGGAGATATTAATCCCATTTCTGAAAAGCACAGTATCTACTCAGGTAAATTGTGTTCAAATCCCAACTTTCCCACCTGACCAAACTGTGTTATTTTATGCAGATCACATTTGAGACCACATTGAAGAAATCCAGATCTTGATGTATGCCACATAAAGGTTCACTTAGTTATGCTTTATCAGGCAATAATATTGCTGCACATTAGCAGTATTGGTCAGGCACACGGTACATGACAAGCTCTTGGTTCCTTCGTGGCATTAATGGCAAGGCATTGGGGGTGTACAAAATGTCATGCCTATAACTTTTACTTTTACCAGATATCAATGTAGTGATATGACCTAATGAATTAAAGGAGAGAGGATGTGGCCTAACGTCTAGGGCGGTCGACCTCGAATCTAGGGAACTGGTTTGAGTCTCGGCAATGACGCTGAACATCCTGTGATCCTGCACAAATCACTTAATCTCCCCTTGCCTAACAAAAAATGAATGTGTCCTCATGTAATGCAACCGGTGCTATGTAAAGCGCTCTGATACTCGATTCGGGTCGAGTTCACGCCTTATAAAACTCTGTAAAATAAAAATAAAATAAATAAAGCAAAACACAAATGTTAAAGAAATAACTTATTTTTAATTGGAAAAGTAGTATCTGTTATGTCCTTATTTGCAGGCGCGCCGTTGCTCGCAGCGCCGCCGCATAAATAAGGCACGGGACACTCCGCTGATGTTCCGCGTGGTTCCGACTAACTTGGTCGGCCACATCTTCTTTATTTATAGAGAGTGCGCGTGACGTCATGCGTCCGCGTAAACGTGTCCCCGTCAACGCGGGCAGACTAGACCGCTACCCGGCGCCTCGGGACACTACAGTATCATATTTTTCATGACATTTGCACCATAATTTACAGGCTGAATCTTTTCATGGCTCGGCTCCTGCTGTGGTTTTGACCACCAAGTCAAACCTAAGGCTGCTCTCCTAGTGAACTTCCTGGCACGTGTGGCTGCGCGTGCGTGCACATGCTTGCGTAGGCGTGCATTCCGCAGTATTTTACATTTGCACCCTGGGGCTCCCACCCGTGGGTGGAGCAAAGCAGGACCGGTGTTCCGCTGTCGCAGCACAGCATCATGGGTAGTTAAACAGTACCGGGAGATCAAAGGCAGCCAAAGGTGTGCAACTTCACTCTATGAAGACATTGAGCCAGACGAGGTATGATCAGGGCCGGACTGAGACCAGCAACCAGCCCTGGCAGGTTGCTTCTCCACCGGCCCTGGTAACGGGAGGGGAGAGGGTTGTTAAACGCAAAGCACTGCTACCGCTTTTCTTACAGAGGGCCGATTTTACAAAACCGGCACTCTGTAAGAAAAGTGGCCCCCTGCGGCCACAAAACCGGCCCCCACCCCTCCAGCCCACCGGGGAAATGCCCGGTGCCCGCAAATGCCAGTCCGGCCCTGGGTATGATAGCATGGCTGCTTCTTGGCACATGTGGCAGTATTTCCAATGGTCACTTTTTTACAGCAGAGGAATTCTGATGTTGTAAGAGCTGCGGTGAACATTAATTCTCCTGGCACAGACTATGCTGCTGATGTAACTGGCCCTGGCACAGGACAGAATTGATTTTTTTCTTCTTGTATAGGATTCATGATGTGCACTCTTTCCGCAGTCAGCCATTTTAGGTTCTGGTTCAGAGAATTTCTGCTAAAAGACCAACATTAACACCTTTCGTCCAGTTCTACCTGCTGCCACCTCTGAGCACTGGTATGGTTATTTTTGTCTTGCTTTCTCCTAAAGTGCTCACTACCTGAACTGTAAGAAACACTTAAAATAAATGTCTTTTCTCTGCTGTGGCACTGTAACCATCTCCTGCACATACTGTGGTGCTAGGGGCCTCACCTTTTAGGTCTCGCCTGGGCAGTGCTTGCGCTGTCTCCTCAAGACATGTTGAATTCAGAATGTCTGGCTTTAGGGTCGGCCCATGTTCCTCCCATGTTTTTAATTGGCTCCATTCACTGTCATTTATCAAATACTTCTTTTCCATTGGTTAATTTGTTTAGTAGTCCCTCCTCAGTCCCTCCCTTCCCTTTCTACTATTGTAACCTCCCATAAGGACTGCCCCTGTTACATGTGATCTTACTCTGTACCTTTTAATTACAGTTTGTGAGCACTCTTTTGAGCTCTGAAAATGTCGTAGCTCGTATTGCAGTCATGACCCAGACCATAAAGGTATTTTTAATTTATTATATTTCTTTTGTTGCAGCGTGGTATGCTGCATTTTTTCTTAATGTATGGTGGCCACGCCTTTCTCTAGTTTAACACGGTGCGGCACGCCCAACTCCATTTTGTAAATAACTGAAAACATACTTTCACTCTCAGCATGGTGCTCGTTTAACGAGCGCCGCGCTTTATCTGTTACTTGCAGCTTCTGCGATGCCTCACTTATTTTAAAGTATGGAGACCGCGCCATTCTTTTGTTCAGAACGACGTACCGTGACTCACCCACCTCCATTTTTTAAATAACATAAAAAAAGTTTCACTCTCAGCATGGTGCCGTTTTAACGAGCGCCATGCTTTATCTGTTTCTTGCAGCTTCTGCACTGCATCTCACCGTGGGGTATTCTCCATCGCTCCACCAAAAAAAGCTTGCCTAATTTACACTCCTTCCGGCACCACTGTGGTTCTGTAAATCTCAAACCTGACTCTATTTTAGTCTTGCCCTCACGTAGGCCAGTGAAGTAGGCCCAACGAACAAGTGGCCTTGCCTTCTGAGTTCGTGCATATATTAATTTGGGTTTTTCTGACTCTGAATGAACTGCAGAGAGAGTAACCCTTTTCAATTGAAACTGACCTTTTGCAAAACCAGTTTCACTAGCTGATCGTTGTCTGAGTTTTTCAATCACTGTTCAGGACCTCGTTAACCTTTAGTTTCCTTGCACATATCTTATCCTAAACAATATCTAAATTGTTTCTTTCCTTAAGACTTTCTTTTCTAAACATGGGTTTTTGCCATGCGTCGTGACTGCCATCTGGTGTTGCCTTTTACGTAGGCCTCAGAAGTTAGTCTGTGAGCAAAGCAGTCTGACCTATTGTGGATCATATACACATTAACTAAGGATTTCTTTGTGCGCTGGAGTTAATTTTAGAAGCTGGCCTTTCACCTGGAATTGACCCTGCCAAGCCAATTTCCCTGCAAGATCGTTATTTACTTTCCCAATCACCATTCAAGACATTTGTTAACTTTTAAGTTTCTTTACGTTTCTGTTATCTTGCACATTATCTGAAACTACTTTTCTTTACTGTTCCTTCATTTCATGGGTTATTATTTAGATATGCCTTAATATTAACTTGTGGGTTGGGAAACTATAAAATGAGCTTTACTGTATGATGCTGTGTGATGTCATGTATTTTCTATTGGTTGAATTTTGGTGCAGGGGCGTGCATTTTAAATGTACCTTTTTGTGTATAAATAGGGATGTCTCGCCTTAGTAAAATTGAGCAGTTTATTGAGTTGTACACCGTGTTGTATTGCTGGGATTCCTGCTACTAGCTGCAGCTAATAAATTTGATCTCTGACGCCACCTAGAAGTATTCCGTGTCTCTGTATACCAAGGCAAGGGAACCCAGAGGACTTTGGGCGTGTCCCTGGCACCGCTGGGTATTTGAAAACCCGGTTCTTCACCACTGCCTACTTAGGGAGATTGTGCCTTTATCTTCAGCCGGGGTCTCTAACTGGAATAGATGCACTGTGGTCTCCATTTAGGAAAATGCCACCTCTTCTCCTCCAACCGGGCATCACTTGTTTTTCTGACTGCACTTCCCACACCATAATAGTATTTTAAATTCATTAAATTACTTTTGTTGCAGCGCGGCATGTTGCGCTTTATCTTAAAATATGACAGACGCGTCTTTCTTTTCTTCTGCATGGCGTGGCTCACCCACCTCCATTTCTTAAATAACAAATCACACTTTCACCCTCAATGTGGCGCCCGTTTCACAAGCATTGCGCTTTACCTTTTACTTGCTGCTTCGGCGGTGCATCTCCCCCATCCACAAAGCAAGGAAAGGGTGCAATACCACAAGCTTTTACTAGGTGTCCCCATGGAGTTGTAAATGGACCTCTATTAGCCACATAAGGTACTGCAGCCTTAATGCAATTATAAAGAGAAAGATTGCAGCTGAGCATACATTTCCATACAGATCCAGGAACTCGATCTTGCGGAAAGACGCCTGTCTGTGTCATCCTTGCTTGAGATGGTACCTTATCTGTCCCCCCATGTGCTCTATACGTCGGCCAACACGTCTGACCCCAACATTGACTCACCTGTGCTAACTACAAGCTATGATGCCCTTATTACCCCTACTGGTGCAAATACTCGTGATGTCACCGTGGCCTAGGGGCTTGGTATCTATTCCAGGAGGAACCATTCAGTGGTCTTGCCCGACCACTACAGGGGAGACAAAAAGCCAGGGGGCAAGAGAAAGAAGAAGAGGGTGGAAAGGGGGGCCAAATCTAAGAGACAATGCCCTGGGCCCCCATCTGCGACATTCACCCCAGCTCCTGTTTTAAACTCGGAACCATGCTCTCTATCTACAAACCATATGCAGGAGTCTCTGTTCAGCTTAGCTGGGGAAGTGTGCAGGAGTGTCTTGTCCTCTTTCACAAGTGCGTTGGGCCCAAATCTGATTTGCTGGAAAGGTGGAGGAAGCACTGGTTAACCTGAGGGACACCTTGCTGGTGCATCGTCCCGCAAGATCGCTGCCACCTGGCCCAAAGGACAGTACCACTAATGCGGCCCCATCCTTACAGTCCAAGGCTGCAGACGGTCCAGCTGAGAAAAAGGCCTTAGCCAAGACAGGCCTACCACCATGTCCAGGTTGGGTCTGCGGAACGCTTCTGGAGCTAGAAGTAAGGCGTGGGCTCAGCACAGGGCCTGTGCCATTGGTAGAACTAGTTTTGGCCTAACTCTGCCCCTTCTGCGCATTACAGCTAACACGCTGTATCTCCCACCCCAGGCAACCCCCTTTGTGATTATATTGAAAAACGTTTTGTCACTAAGCCGTGGCACACGTGAAGACCATGACCAACTAATTAACAAGGTGATTCACTGGATTAATAGCAGACTGGGAAGCCCTGGGTTATCGCAAAGGCAGATCCACTGTGCTTGTAGAGTCCCATGGGAGTACAACACTCCAAAACTGGACGGATCTGATTACGTTGTAATTACCTTCGGAGAAAGAAGGGTGGCAAAGGACACTTTAACTAAGCTAAGTTTTGCTGGGCCACCCACAACACCTATTGAGGCATTCCCACTTAGATATTTGTATAAAACTAAGGCATGTTTGTTTACTTCATTGGTGCCTGGTAACGCTGTCCCTACCTTCAACTTTGCCCCTTCTCACAGCTGTATTAAAAGGACGGACTGTCTGGTGTAGCGATCCCCTCTGACACATGCGAATATGGCTCATACATCGCGATGCATTACATTGCGTGCTTTTACAATGCGGCCGTTACAACAACCGCATTCTTAGTACACGATGCCATTACATCGCAAGGGATTACAACGACTTGCACTAGGGGGCGCGCTGGACTTAGGAATAGTATTAATTACTATTCCTACTCCAGTTTGCGCCTCAGTAGGGAAGGTGTTTGAATTATTTTCCAATACCTCAGCGCCCCCTACTGCAAGTCGATGTTCTCACTTGCGATGTAAATGCATTGCGTACTAACAACGTGGTTGTTGCAACAACCGTGTTGTAATAGTAGTGCGATGTAATGACAGCATTCCCGACACATGCTACTCACCGGTGGAGTTTGGGCTGCCAAAGACTGTCATAGGTTCCACGCCTTTCTCGGCCACCAGTGACAGGTCTACTTCCAACCGGGGCACTGGAAGTGTCAAAACCCAGCCAATATTGATAGCTTCATAGAATGTCACTGGTTTAGCAAGCAAGTGGGGGAGGGTGGGGGAGGACTGGCTCAAGTTCATTGAACGCTATGGGGTCATTTGCTTACAAGAGACTTAGCTCTTGAACTCTGTGTTTATGGATGGGTATGTCACCCACTTTAGATCAGCCATTGCAGGAACGATGGGCAGGGCCATGGGGGTCTTTATCTCGCTTACATTCGCCGCCCAGGTGACATGGTCGTATTGCGGCTCTGTGTACTACCAGCTGATCTTGCTTCAGTGTCAAACAACCCGAATGTTACTAATACATTTATAAAATAATGTTTTCGATACCACCAAAATTGAGTTAGCAGCCTCACTGATTAAGGACATTGTAAATTGTACTAGGAGTATACAATGGGGCTTTGTGGTGGTGCTGCTGGGGGATTGCAATCTGAGACCTTGCCAGTTTTCCTCAGCTAATGTTTTCAGGCTGGTGGATATTAGGGACCCTTTTCCCCACTTTGCTCACTGCCCTCTAGGGGATGAATTCGACTTACTACTGGCAAAATGTAATCTAATTTTCTCCTACAACTCCTTAAGTTCAGTACCGGTCACTATGCTCACCTATGTCGGGAGAGGTACTCCGAGTCACATTGATTTTATTCTTTTTTCACGGACACTGTTGGACTGAGTGCTGGAATTCAGTCTCGCTGGCTCGCCCCTTAGTGACCATAGAGGTTTGGCTCTTTCACTGCTTGCTTCGCTCCTCGCTAAAATGCCCGTTGAGACCAAGGAATCGTGGGGTGATCAAGAGCTGGTCAAAGGGAGATGAAACTTCCTTTTTAATACATTTGATGGCCTCCTCACTCCCCGATCTCTTGGACTGACTAGTTGATGATTATAATCAGGGGTGTGGCATTGAGCTTCTCAATAGTTTCGACAGGATCTCTGGTGCGGCTTACGGTTGTTGGTGGTTGTTGTTGTTGATAGTTGTTGGTGGTTGTTGTTGGTGGCTGTTGGTGGTTGTTGGTCCCAATTAAATCAGGTAGCAGGCCGCCAGCCAAGTGGTTTGATTCAAATTGTACAAGGCTCATAACCAGTTGTTAGCTGCCCTGAAGAAGATACCCAGAGATCAGGATGTGGTGCGAACCTGTCGGACCCTGAATCAAAATACCCTTAGAGTGAGGAACAACGCCATCAGAGTAGAAGCCTATTTCTCTGTACTGCAGGCAATGGAGCTAAGAGGCAGTAAAGTATTCTGGGCAACAGTAAATTGCAGTTATTTTGAGCACGTTAAACAACCTAGCACTGAAACTGTGATTCCACCTGATATTTGGGTCACCCATTATACGAAGCTCTATGCTGACCCTGACGTGGGGAATATTTCCCCCCCAGATTAAACCCCTATTAGCTCACATGAGTAGCTCCCATGTTCTCCTATAACCTTTCGGCCCCTGATAACATTTCCTGCCGGGCCAGAGATCTAATTGAGCGAGGTTCTGCTGGTAGTAACCAGCTGCCCAGTTCGGTGAGCCCCTTGCCCAGATGGGATCCCTTCGGATGGTAGGTAGACAAAATATCGAAATTAAAATATCGATATACAATAATATCGATGTTTTAATTTCGACAGTATAGAATATCGATGTCCAAAATATCGACAGACAGAATATCGTTTTTTTAAGGTATGTATGTTACTAATATCGAATTTTACTAATATCGAAAAAAAAATTAGTGTTATGTATTTTATTATGTTGTTTATATGTTTGTTAAACATGTTTTGTAATGTATGTTTGAAAGTTTGTAAATTTGTTTACATTTTGCGTTTTAGTATCAGAGCGGGTTGTGGGTTTATAGGGGAATAGGGTGGGAAGTAATTTAATAATAATTCATTAATTAATATATGTTTGTAAATAATTTTTAATTAATAATTAATTGGTAATTAATTAATATTAATTAGTTATTTAATTAATATAATTTTTTACATATTTTAATTAATAATTAATAATTAATTAATATTAATTAGTTAATTACATTAATTAGAGTAATTTTTTTATATATATAATTTTTTGTTATTGTTAATTAATTAATTGGGAAAAAATAATATTAATTATTAAATTTAATTAATTACAGCTAATGTGCTAATATATTTTCTTTATTGTTATTGTTAATTAATAATTAATTGGTAATTAAATAATATTAATTAATTTTGGGTAAAGGAGTATTTTTAGGGTTCAGGGTCAGTTTTCAGTTTTTGGGTAAAGGGGTATTTTTAGGGTTCAGGGTCAGTTTTCAGTTTTTGGGTAAAGGGGTATTTTTTGTGTTCAGGGTCAGTTTTCAGTTTTTGGGTAAAGGGGTCTTTTTAGGGTTCAGGGTCAGTTTTCAGTTTTTGGGTAAAGGGGTATTATTAGGGTTCAGGGTCAGTTTTGGGTTTTTGGGCAAAGGGGTATTTTTAGGGTTCAGGGTCAGTTTTCAGTTTTTGGGTAAAGGGGTATTTTAGGGTTCAGGGTCAGATTTGGGTTTTTGGGTAAAGGGGTATTTTTAGGGTTCAGGGTCAGTTTTGGGTTTTTGGGGTACAGTCGTACAGGGTAAAAATAAAATAAATTTAAATTAAATCAATTAAATTAAAAACAATAAAATTACATTAAAATATTAAGTTTTTAATGTATTTTAAATGTATATGTATTAGTTTAAATTTTTTAATTATGTTTTAATATTTTTATTTAATATTTGTAAAATTATATGTATTTTAAAATTATTTTTACATTATTATTAATACATTTTAAAAAACGATATTTTTATTTTCAATATTTTTGTACTACGATGTTAATTTTTCGATATTTTTGTACTTACCTTTATGAAGATATGACTCCGATATTTTTGATTTCGATATTTTTGTGTCGATATTTTTGTATGTAGATATTCTGTCTGTCGATATTATGTCAGACATTCCCTTCGGATATGTTCAAGGCCAATACTTCATTGTGGAGCCCACTCCTCGCCAATGCCCTCAATGTTGCCTTCGCTATTGGCTCGCCCAAGAGTTGGTTCCATGCCACCATCATTCCCATCATCAAAAAGGGCTCAAAAGGTGATCTGCACTGCTGCCGTCCCATCTCATTGATCAATTCGACTGTGAAGATCATGGGACAGATTTTGCTGGACCACCTACAGACATGGTGCAATGAACATAGTGTACTTTCAGAGCTTCAATTTGGCTTCTGTCCCGCCTTAGGAACAGTTCAGAAGTCTCTTAACCTGTACCTGTTAATAAGTAAATAGACCATGGCCAAGAGGGGCAAGATGTACTTGGCATTCACGGACAGGTCCAAACTTTGGAGCGTTGTGACATTCGTGGGGTCGAAGAGAACATTGTTTATTTCCTTAGGGAGCTTCACAACGACATCACTGCCAGTATGAGGTATGGCCCGGGTGGGGGAGGGGGAGGTAACAACAGCCATTAGTCTGGTGAGGGGGTGTACGCCAGGGCTGTGTCCTGGCCCCGTTCCTCTTCTCATTGTGTGTAAATGGCCTGGAGGAACAGCTGCTACAGTTTAGTACGGATTGTCCCCGCATAGACGATCCCAGCGTTCCCACGCTCATTTATGCTGACGATACTGTCCTAATAGCCAAGACTGCGATCGGTCAACAATGCGCATGGGACCGTTTCTGCCAGTTCATGACCAGCCTAAACCTAAGGGTCAAGCTGGTCAAAACACAGGTTATGGTCTTTGGCGCAAGGAAAAAGGATAGTCCTGCCTTTGTAGTAAACAACAATAAAGTCAGTACTGTCCCCATATTTTCTTATTTTGGTATTCCTTTTGACATGCACTTAACGTGCGCTCCAATGAAGTCCAGTAGAGCTGTTACCTTTTCCAAAGCTGTTGAGGCTGTCCTCAACTTTGCCCCTAGACAAGGTCAGAAGTCCATTAGGGAACTTACGGTCATTTATAAAGGTAAATGCTGTACAGTTACCTCCTATGGGGCTGTGGTGTGGGGCAATAGTGATCAGGGGGCTTGGAAACAATCTAGAATGGTTTGAGTAAAAGGCTGTTACCTGTCCCTAAAAGTACTAGTGCTACAGCGCAGCTCCAAAAAAATCATTTCTAAATGTTACTCACCATTTCCCTGAAACCTTAAAACACACAAATCATGCATCAGTGGGGCCCATAACACTGCGCATTTACTCTGTTCACTTACACTTGGCTTCAAGGCTTTTGGTGAATCGCAATGGAGAAATGCTGTAACATATGGTGGAGCGTCTAAACCTATTTAACCATTTATTATTTACACCTGCAATTTTAAAACATTTTACCATGGTTCTATTTAAACATTGAATTATTCAGACACACCACCATAGTGGCAATGGATCTGCTAGAAAGAAAATCAGGCGTAGGAAAATCACAAGACCAGCTTTTAAAATTCAATTTTCCCAATTTTATTAAAAGCAAAACTTTATTATGTCTGACATTTATGCATTAGTCAAATCTTTATTCAGTAAATCTTAAAACTTTATTTCAAAAATGATCATTTTATTTAGAGCTTAGGAAAGTCGCATTTTTAGAATTCAGTTAAAGTTTAGTAAAGAGCAGATAGTTCCAAAATTCATTCTCCCCTCACATCCCTAACTAACACCCTCATCTTATCCTTCAATCCTGCAAAGCAAACAAGTACAATTCATTAGAGTCTTACATCCAAGAATCGGTCAGCAATCGGGCAGCATCTCCAGTAGAAATCGGAAACCCCTTCTAGCTAAAACCAGGGGTTTTTATACCCTATTTCTCTAACTTAATCTATCTAAATTGTAACTACCGTCTCTTATTCAAAATTTCATTGGACAATTTCAGGGTGGGTGAGCATCATCTCACCATTACAACATCATTTTCTCGATGGTTCAGCAGAAAATAAAGGGTCTTTGTTTTAGGACAGTCTTTGGCCTAGCTGTTTCCTCGAGTACATACATCAACCAAATTTCACATGATCACAACGTTCAAGCGTCCAGGTTTGGCACCCATCCTAGGTTCCGGGCCACGGCAGCCTTGAACCTCCTTGAGCAAAAGCAGTTCACTCTGACTTGCAGGCTTTTGGCGTGCCTGCGCTGTCCAGCTCTTGCTCACAGTTTACCCAGACGTCCATTTTATTTTAGGCCTCAGAAGCCACCTTTGGAACTATCACAGAAACAAACACACATTCATGTTAATTTATTGAATTAAAAACCATTCTGTTTACCTCCCACCATACTAATGTTTCCAATTAGTTGTTACCTACCAAGTAAGCCACAAAAATGCGTTTTATACTTACATAATCGACCACTTCTTAGCACCAAACGTGTACAATAAGCACGTTTAAATTGCGTTCGTTTACAACTAAGCTGCACATTAATTCACAACACAATGACAATACATATTAGCTAGTTTTATTGCAACCTGCAAGCAAAATTAGTATTCCCGTGTATAATAATAAAAAATAATGTGTGCATTTTACTCTATGGTTGGTTAATTTCACAAAACATGCAATCAGTAAATATTAACGTTATTGGACATTAATTTCGGGAGGGGTACACAAAATTTTGTGTTTGCCACCTCGCTCCATCACTAGCTCCTTCATATGCCATTCAGTGGTGCTGATTGGGTTTATGCAACCACTCCTCATGTGCCTTAGAATTTGGTCAAAGAGTTAGACCTCTTTCAATAGGACCCTGCTTGCTGACTGCCTGAATCTTGACCAGTGCCTACATTTCTCCTGGGTAAGATATATTCACTACACCTGCCTCAGATTATTACAGGAAGACATTTTTACTTCTCCCGGCAGCGTGACGGCTAGCTCCTTCATTTCCTTGAAGAATACGTTTGTAACTGGCAGCCTGGAAGAGAGAATACGGAGGGTGGTAGACAAGCCAACTGTTCAGGCGTATATGGGAATCTGTACGAATGCCAGTATTGAACCTTATTTAACTTGGGTGTGTGACCAGCATCACAGATTTCTGCTAGTTAGAGTTAGACTATGCACTGGGCACTTTTTGGTTGCCTTCCCTCAACAGGGTTCATATATCCGCATCTGATCTGTTTGTCCCTGCAATGATCACTCAGCAAAAAGTGCATAACACTTAGTGCCCAATTACGATCTCCGTAGTAAAGCCCTCCGTACGACTCAGATCTGGAGGGCTTTACGAGCAAATCATGCACCTGGAGTCCGAACAAGCGAGTACGATGCATCCATATGCTTACGGACTCGGTTCGCTCAGACTCCCATTCAACTCTATGGAGCCTGTATACTGGACCAGGGCCGGCCCTAGGCATGTGCAAACTGTGCACCTGCACAGGGCCGCCAAACCCCAGGGGCCGCCACGACGAGGATCAGATCAGAAGGATCACTAGCGGCCCCCTGGCAGGATTTGGCAGCCTCCCGGCTTCTATTATTTTTTAGGATATCTCGCACTTCCCCTGTCTCTCTCTCCATCTCTCAGCACGTGTTGTTGTTTTGGGGGGGGGGGAGGGGGGCGGTCAGTCTCCAGTAGTTGAAGGGGGCCCCTCAGCTGAGCCCTCCGGTAGAGAGCTGTGTCTCTCTCTCTCTAAAGCAGCTCCTTGCGCTGCTGACCTTTGACTGAAGAGAAACAAAGTATCAACTTCCATTGTTTCTCTTCAGTCAAAGCCACGAGCCAGGCCCGGAAAGAGGAGGGGGTGGGGGCCCTAGGATGGTGCATTCTCCTCAGGGCACTATTCCTTTGAAAAGAGAGGAGGCCAGGGCTGTGAGGGGTGAGGGGTGGGGGAGGGGGGTTGTCAGGGTTTGGGGGCCTACATGGGCTGGGGACCTCTTAATGGGATTGTGGCACCCTTAATAAACTGCTTCCCTGACTCCCCACTACATGTTATCTAAAGACACAATTACAATGTTGAAGCTGGCTCTGTTTCCACATCAGCATTTTAAAAGCATGCTTACATTTTCTGGATGATTTTAGCCGGCTCGAGTACGCATGTCTAACATGCGAAAGTGAAAGCGATTTGCACACCCCTCTTGAGTGGGCCTTGGTAAATGTGGAGAGCTGGCATGCTGGCATGTGGCGAACGCAGTGTTCTGCTATGTGATTGTGCACAGGTTGGCCCATGGTGAATTATAATTATTAGAAAGAACGCTCCAGATGCAGAAGCGCTTCCTCAGCCACCAAGTTTGAGACAAGGAACGAGACAGTGAGTAAGTGTATTTTTATTGTTGAAAGGTGAAACAGAGGTCTCGGTGGAATGGGATAACGGGCCTGCAAGTAAGGGAAGATTATCTCTGTTCAGACAGCCTGTAGGTCCTTTCTCCAACATACGTGCCTGTGTAATATAGTTTGTAATCACTGTGACATTTTTAAGAACTTTTATACATAATAGAAATTGTGTTTTCCGACAAGTCATGGTTCTTTTAAACAAAATACAATTTTAATTGCTTGCTTTATCGTAGTCCGTTTCACGCTCACCCTGACATCTGTTTAAGTCCTCCGAGTCATTTGTTATTCTCTCGGTGTACCAAGTCAACCTTCCCTCTGAGTTCGGTAAGCTGAGTTACAGTGACAATCGTTATGTACAGCGCATAGAGGTGTCAAAATGGCATTTGTACAAACATTAATTTTATTGTGAGAGAAAAGCATCCTCATTAAAACATGAATGCATGTGAGGGTGATGTGCTCTCTGCCCACCCTTGTTTGGCCGATATATTGTTGGTAGTTCTTAGTATTTAGTGTGTATCCTTGGCTTGGGATGGTGGCACTTTCCTTGTATAGCCAGAGTACATATGGATACTGGATGAAAACTGCAAACTGATAGTAGAGCACCTGCCATGCATTTACTAAAAATAAAAAGCTTGTCTATTAAGTCAAAATTATTTTGTTTGAAGAAAGTGATCAGCTTACGTTTTGGAGTCCAGGGGGAGGGGGAGAAGGGTGCAAGGCAGAGAGGAGAAGGGTGTAAGGTGGAGAGGAGAAGGGTGCAAGGAAGAGGGGAGAAGGGCGGAAGGCAGAGAGGAGAAGGGCGCAAGGCAGAGAGGAGAAGGGCGCAAGGCAGAGAGGAGAAGGGCGCAAGGCAGAGAGGAGAAGGGTGCACGGCAGAGAGGAGAAGGGTGCAAGGTGGAGAGGAGAAGGGTGCAAGGAAGAGGGGAGAAGGGCGGAAGGCAGAGAGGAGAAGGGCGCAAGGCAGAGAGGAGAAGGGCGCAAGGCAGAGAGGAGAAGGGCGCAAGGCAGAGAGGAGAAGGGCGCAAGGCAGAGAGGAGAAGGGTGCACGGCAGAGAGGAGAAGGGTGCAAGGCAGAGGGGAGAAAGGTGGTAGGCAGAGAGGAGAAGGGTGCTAGGTAGAGAAGGGTGCAAAGTAGAGAAGGGAGCAAGGCGGAGGGGAGAAGGGTGCAAGGCAGAGGGGAGAAGGGTGCAAGGCAGAGAGTAGAAAGGGTGCACGGTAGAGAAGGGTGCAAGGCAGAGGGGAAAAGGTTGCAAGGCAGAGGGTAGAAGGTTGCAAGGCAAAGAGGAGAAGGGTGCAAGGCAGAGAGGAGAAGGGTGCAAGGCAGAGGGGAGTAGGATGCAAGGCAGAGAGGAGAAGGGTGCAAGGCGGAGGGGAGAAGGGTGCAAGGCAGAGGGGAGAAGGGTGCAAGGCAGAGAGGAGAAGGGTGCAAGGCAGAGGGGAGAAGGTGCAAGGCAGAGGGGAGAAGGGTGCAAGGCAGAGAGGAGAAGGGTGCAAGGCAGAGGGGAGAAGGGTGCAAGGAAGAGGGGGGAATGGTGCAACAGGGAGGGGGAGAAGGGTGCAAGGCGGAGGGGAGAAGGGTGCAAGGTGGAGGGGAGAAGGGTGCAAGGCAGAGGGGAGAAGGGTGCAAGGCAGAGAGGAGAAGGGTGCAAGGCAGAGAGGAGAAGGGTGCAAGGCAGAGGGGAGAAGGGTGCAAGGCAGAGAGGAGAAGGGTGCAAGGCAGAGGGGAGAAGGGTGCAAGGCAGAGAGGAGAAGGGTGCAAGGCGGAGGGGAGAAGGGTGCAAGGCAGAGGGGAGAAGGGTGCAAGGCAGAGGGGAGAAGGGTGCAAGGCAGAGAGGAGAAGGGTGCAAGGTGGAGAGGAGAAGGGTGCAAGGAAGAGGGGAGAATGGTGCAACGGGGAGGGGGAGAAGGGTGCAAGGCGGAGGGGAGAAGGGTGCAAGGTGGAGAGGAGAAGGGTGCCACGGGGAGGGGAGAAGGGTGCAAGGCAGAGAGGAGAAGGGTGCAAGGCAGAGAGGAGAAGGGTGCACGGTAGAGAAGGCTGCAAGGCAGAGAGGAGACGGGTGCAAGGCAGAGGGGAGAAGGGTGCAAGGCAGAGGGGAGAAGGGTGCAAGGCAGAGAGGAGAAGGGTGCAAGGCAGAGGGGAGAAGGGTGCAAGGCAGAGGGGAGAAGGGTGCAAGGCAGAGGGGAG